>NC_060277.1:113412590-113434179 GCF_021613505.1 Equus quagga | reverse complement strand
CCGCTCTGGGTCTCATTAGATCACCAGCCCATTTCTCTGAGTGCCACCTCTCACTTAGTCTCCAAACTGCTGGGGAGTCGGGTCGCCCAGTGACTTGCGTTCCCACTCTCTGCAACCCTCCCCTCTCCCGAGCGGCTGGCGGCAGGTACGCCAGGAAGGGGTGAGACACCCAACCACCCCTCCCCTCCTCTCCTTGGGAGTTGCTTTCCTCAGCGGGACTGTTTCTGTGTTGCCGACAAGAACGGGTCTTGGTCTGATTGTTCTTAGATTATTCTCTACCTCTCCATTTTCTTCTGCATCGAGTTCCACTTTTGCTATGGGCTCTGCCGGAATCCCCGACGTTTGCAATCTCAAGACACCTCACAAGCGATAATTTTGTTCAGAACAAGCGTTTTCACCACCAGACTTCAAGACTGGAGGAAAAATGCGGTGGGGAAGCGGGGGGGGGGGGGGAAACAATCACTAAATACCCCTCCAGTGCAGGGGTTCGTGCATGGCAGCCCCAGGGTTTTCATTTCCCCACTTCAAGCTTCACAGGCATTTAGGCAAAGAAGGAAAAGAGAGAAAGAGGAAGAGAGGGGAGGGGGGAGGAAGAGTGGGAGGGAGGGAAGAAGGAAAGAAGGAAGGAAGGAAGGGAGGGAAGAAGGAAGGAAGGAAGGAAGAGAAAAAAGAAGGAAGGAAGAGAAACACGGAGAGGGAGGAGGAAAGCTAACTTTTTCAGCGTGAAACTGAAACCATCGACCTCTGCACGCCTCCTGCAAACTCCGAGTCTGTGAAGGCACCCAACGCAAACACAACTCCCAGGGACGGGGCTTCAGAAACCCTATCTGAAGGGAAACCGCCGCTCTTTGCGGGCGCAGGCGAGCCTGCGAGGGGTGGGGGAGGGCGGGAGGCGAAGCGGGTCTGGTCCTCTGGCCCGCTCCGCGCAGGCCCCGTCCCTCCGGCCTCCAAGGTGTCCCCGGAGCCCGCCGAGGAGCTCGGGCGGCCAGTGCGGCGCTGGGGCAGCCGGGCAGCCGTCGCCCACGGCGGGCAGCGGATTCCAAAAGGGGGCGGGCGGGGCGTGCAGAGCGACCCGGGCCCAGGGCGGAGGGTGGGCTTTTTCTCCGGGCGGGGAAACCAGACACTTATAGGCGGCTGAGGCCGACTTTATTTTTACTGCCCAAACTGTTGGAAAGTATTTAAGCTTAAACAGAAACAGCTGTATCGCTGGCACCGGCCAACGAAACTATTTGTTACCGGGAATGACTTTTTATGATTAAGGACGCGGCCGTCGGCGGCCTCTCGCGGGCGGCCCGCGCGGGTCGCGGGGCGATCGGGGCGTCGCCGACTCGCTGTTCGTTAAGACAGAACGACCAGAGAGATGAGGCTGCTGACCCAGCGCCCACCTTGGAAAGTTTGGGAGCAAGGCCAAAGACTGGAACCTCGCGTTTCCAGGGGCAGGGTGGGGGGAGTGTGAGGCAGGGTGGGCCCAGAACCGTGCCTGTCCCGCGCGTCCAGGACCGCGCCGCGCCCGCCGCGCACCTAACTTTGGACAGGAGGCCAGTTTTCCGCTCTGGGCTTCCTGCCCTTTCGAGCCAGACTCCTTGGCTCGCCTCTTCTCTCTCTTTCTCTCGTTCTCTCTCTTTTCTCTCTTTCTCCCACCCCATCCCTTGCCAAGGGAAACCGCTTCCAGTCAAATTTATCATCGATATTTTAACTAAATCGTGGGTTTCAAAGAGTGGGTGCTGTGACTTGCAGCTTGGGCGGTAAGAGAAAAGAGTCGGGGAGAGCTGGGCCCGGACTTGGGCTGCTGTCCCCAACGCCGTCCCAGCCACGGGTCACCGCGAGCTGAGCAAGAGCGTGTGTGTGCGTGCACCCGAGGCGTCCGCGGCCCGGCCCTCACCCTCTTTCCTAGACCTGGCCATCTTCGCTCGTGAGCCCCTCTCCCTGAACTCGCGCTGGACGCCGAGAGGCCCCCACCGCTTCCCGCTCCGCGTTTTCTCTCCAAGTGTCTTCGGCGCACGGCGGGAAGAGCCGTGGACAGGAAGTGCGCGGCCCAGGCCCTGCAGGTCGCCCAGGTCGAGGGGGAGCGGGACGCGCCCCCAGCCCAGCGCCCCAACCCCAGCAAGCTCCAGGCTCTGCCTTGGTGGTTGTTCACACCCTCCCCCAACACACCCAGGCCCGGGGCAGGGGGCAGCTCGGCTGGGCAGGCGAAGCTGGGGCTGGGATCTGGCGGGGACGAGCAGCGCCGGATGGCGGCAGGGGCAGGTGGCTGCGGGCGTCGGGGACGGGTCGGGGGTCAGGAAGAAGGCGCGCGATGTCCCCCGCGGGGTCCCAGGGGCGCGGGAAGGCCCGGGCGGGAGCAGTGGGCCTCTACTAGGTCTGCTTTCGGCTTCTGAGCGCTCGAGAACAGCCCGGCTCGCAGGGCCCGGAGGGTGGCCGAGGGCAGGGCTGCGCGACAGGAGACAGAGACACAGGCACATTGATTTGTTAGCGGGATGGGGCTGGCGGCGGCGGGGGAGGCCGTTGCTATGGAGACTGCGGGTCGGGCGTGAGGCTCGGGGGGAGGGGTCTGGGAAGGGGAGCGGACGAGGGGCGCGTCGCCGGCTCTCGGGGTTCGGGCGCGGCCGCGGCGCCCCAGCACCTGTGCATTGTGCATTGTGCGGCGCGGGCGGCGGCGGCGGCGGCGGCGGCAGAGGGGCGGGCGCGAGTCCGGGCGATGGGGGTGGGGCGGGCCGGGGTCTGCCGAGGGGGCGGGGCCTGGCTGACACAGCCGCGGGGGTCCCAGCGAGAGCTGTGGGGGACGCTGAGCACCGGAGGGACAACTTGGCGGCGGGGGAGGGGGCCCCGGCGAGGACAGAGGGTAGACTACCCCCCTCGCCAGCCCTACAGACTGACAGCGGCCGTGCCCGCCCTCCCCGCTACGTCACTTCCGGCGGTGGCCTCCCTCCCCCCCCCACACCCCCTCGCGCTCCCTCTCTGGAGTCGCCTCGGACTCCGCCCCCTGGCGATTGGAACGCGGGTCACGTAGCAACGCGGGGGAGAAAGGGAGAGGGGCGTGGCCCGGAGCTCGCCCAATCGGCGCGCGGGGGAGCAGGCCCCGGCCGCTCGGCTTTAGCAACGTCGTTAGCAACACGTGGGGCGGGAGGAAGCGAGGGGCGGGAGGGGAGGAGGGAGCCGAGCGCGGGAGGGGGGCGGGGAGCGAGCGAGCGCGCGGGAGGGGGAGGAGAACTGACGTCAGCGGGAGAGTATTATGGTCTGTCGTGCTCTGGCTGCTGCTTTTCTGCTCCTGGAAGCGGCCAAGGGGGGAAGCGGCGAGTCAACATGGAGCTTTCAGCGGTGGGGGAGCGGGTGTTCGCGGCCGAAGCCCTCCTGAAGAGGCGCATACGGAAAGTAGGTGCCCCCGGGCCCTGGGCCGAGGCCGGCCGAGCCCTCCCCTCCCGGCCCAGGTTCCCTCCCCCTGCTGCAGCCCAGCTTCCCTTCCCCCAGGTCCCAGCAGCGGCCGCGGCCGTGGCGGCGGCGGCTCTGAGCCCAAGCGCTTTCCTTAGACTTGCAGCGATGCACAGATTGCATGGGGGGGGGGGGGCGGGGGGGGGGAATGAATGCCGGTGCATGCACTTTGTGCAGCGTTTCGTGCAGAGGGTGATGCAGCGGGCGCGTGCCTTTCGCGATGGGATTTCACGCGTTCATTTGGTGCATGCATTTTTTGCATGTATTTCTTGTGTCCTCGTCATGCATTTCTCCCCGTGCACACACACATTTTCCCCTTTGCATCCGCAGGGACGCATGGAATACCTCGTGAAATGGAAGGGCTGGTCGCAGAAGTAAGTAGGTTATATGCAATTCTCAACCCCAGACTGTTATTTGGGAGGCTTCTTTCTTCCTCTTTTTTCCTTTACATTGAAATACAATACAATGCAACAAGAAAAGTTACAGACGTGCACACACACCCGCCGCTTTTTCCCTGCTCCCGGGACTGACGCCCACTTCTTCCTGATTCCCTCTAGGTACAGCACATGGGAACCTGAAGAAAACATCCTGGATGCTCGCCTGCTTGCAGCCTTTGAGGAAAGGTACAGGCCCTTGGAAGCCTCAGCTTCTCCCTTAGGAACACAGAGGGCGGCTTCCATCCAGCCTGGACTGGAATCCCACTTGGTTTCTTTACTCACACACCCCTTTCTTCCTCCCTCCTTTCTCCAGGGAACGAGAGATGGAGCTCTATGGCCCCAAAAAGCGAGGCCCTAAACCCAAAACCTTCCTCCTTAAGGTAGGATGGCAGTGTCCAGCGGGTGGGCAGCAATGTTGTGTGTCAGTTTGTGGGAAGGGGACCCTGAGGGCTTGTGAACCAGTGGGGTGTCTGCACACGTTGCCTATCTGTAATCTAGGAGGGAGTCCCCAGATGGGCTGTCACCAGGTCAGTGGCAGCGCCAAGGGGTGTTTTGGGGGGAGGGGCTTAGTCACACTAGAATGCCTTTACCTGCCCCCCAGCCATCCCAAAAAGAAAAAAGATATGTAATCATATACAAGAAGTGTGCTTGCTGCAAATGGCTGCCTCCACACAAATCCTCCACCGCTTCTGCCTCCACAGGAACCCCCCTAAGCCCAACCCCCACGCCTGTAGAAATTCCCAGGCATCAGAGGGTGAAGCAGGGAGACCCGGCTGGAAGAGGGGGCCTGGGTTGGGTAGGCAGGGCCCTGCTCTGCCCTTGATGCTGCCTTCTCTCTTGCAGGCCCAGGCCAAGGCAAAGGCCAAAACTTATGAGTTCCGAAGTGACTCCGCCCGGGGCATCCGGATCCCCTATCCTGGCCGATCGCCCCAGGACCTGGCCTCTACTTCTCGGGCCCGTGAGGGCCTTCGGAACATGGGTCTGTCCCCGCCGGGGAGCAGCAGCAGCACCAGCAGCACCTGCAGAGTGGAGCCCCCTCGGGACCGGGACCGTGACCGTGACCGTGACCGAGACCGAGACCGGGACCGGGAGCGTGAGAGGGAGAGGGAACGAGAGAGGGAGCGGGAGCGAGACCGGGGCGTGGGGCGTGCTGACGACAAGCCCAGCTCACCAGGCGACAGCTCCAAGAAGCGAGGCCCCAAGCCACGGAAGGAGCTCCTGGACCCCTCACAGAGGCCCTTGGGAGAAGCCAGTGATGGCCTCGGCGATTACCTCAAGGGCAGGAAGCTGGACGACACCCCTTCCGGGGCAGGAAAGTTCCCAGCTGGCCACAGTGTGATCCAGCTGGCCAGGAGGCAGGACTCGGACCTGGCCCAGTGTGGTGTGGCCAGCCCCAGCCCGGCTGAGGCCACAGGCAAGCTGGCTGTGGACACCTTTCCGGCCAGGGTCATAAAGCACAGGGCCGCCTTCCTGGAGGCCAAGGGCCAGAGTACCTTGGACCCTGGTGGCCCCCGGGTGCGGCATGGCTCAGGCACCCCTGGCTCCGTGGGGGGCTTGTATCGGGACGTGGGGGCCCAGGGGGGAAGGCCCTCCCTCATCGCCAGGATCCCAGTGGCCAGAATCCTGGGGGACCCAGAGGAAGAGTCCTGGAGTCCTTCTCTGACCAACCTGGAGAAGGTGGTGGTCACTGACGTGACCTCAAACTTTTTAACCGTCACCATTAAGGAAAGTAACACGGACCAAGGCTTTTTTAAAGAGAAAAGATGAATTGCTGGGTGGGTGATCCCAGGACAAGAGAGCAGGAGAGAGAGTGAGAGCGGAAACTTGGCATCATGCTTTTTATTTCTGGGTGGGAGGCGGCCTTCTGGCTGGTCCTGTCCCTGCCTTCAGACACCCCTGCCCCTTGCATTCCTCCTTCCTCCCCCTCAGCTTTGGTTGGAAAGATTATCTCTAGAGTTATATTTTCTATTAGATGTAAATATGTTATTTAAGAAAAAATATCTAAATATATATATTTCAACTCTTGAAGTTGTTTTATTTAAACAAGGAGAGAGATTCAGTGTGGTTTAGTTGGGGCAGACAGTCTGAGTCCGGGCAGGAGGGGCCCGGCAGCCACCCAGGGCACTAGGGGAGTTGGGGACCTGGTCCTGGGCCTCTGAGGGTGTCTGGAGGGCCTCAGCCGCCCGCCTCACCCCTCCTCCCTTTTCCCACAGCCCCATGGCAGACCCCTGGAACCAAGGCAGGAACCAGATTTTTTCTCTCTTCCCATTGGCGGGCCAGGCCAACAAAAGGTTGGCTCCCCAATCAGAAAAAAAGGGGGTGGAGTCAGTCTGTTTTTCTTTTTTCCTATTTTTTTTTTTTTTTTAAGATTAAGAAGTCTGTTAGGGAAAAAAAAAGTATTAACTTGAATAACTTTTTTGTGTGTGATGTTGAAGGTAAAGAGTTGGGGGTGGGCGGGGAGCCGCATATCCCCCCCCAGGGCCACACCAGGAAATGCACTTTACGGGAGGGGCGTGTGCCGTGGACGCAGATCCGATCGTGTGTGTGTCATGTGGATGAAGTCTCCGAGTTCCCGCGAGTCCTTTCCTTACTCCACAGAAAGAAAAGAAACCCAGCGAATCGGTTTACATTCCCGAAATGCCAGGATAAACTGGGCGGATTGCATGTCAGTGCCCAGAGTTCCAGACAGTTGCTTTACAAGAAAAGTGTTTGGGGTGGACTTTTCCTTTTCGCGTCCTCTAGCTTCGCCAAGAGAAGAGACGGAGGCCCCCACCTCCCAGGAGGAGTTGGACTGGCCTCCCTCCCTCGGGGAGGGCGGGCCGCCAACTCGCGGACGACGCACCGCCAGACAGGCCCACCCTGCGGGACCCACGGAGGGAGGCGCGGCGGCGGGCGCGGCTGGGAGTGCGGCGGAGGGTCTGGCCTGGGGCTCGGGGCCAGGCGGGACTCGCATCCCGGCGGCTCCGGCGGGGCGAGGGGGGGAACGAGCGGCGGGGCGAGGCTTTCATCCGAGAATACGCATCAGAACTTTTGCTTTTTTCCTTTTTTCCCCCCTTCTTAAAAGCAAAAGCTATAATTTATAGGCCTTTTCGATTCGCGGAGTGTTCTCTATTTGAACTCGACATTCAAACTCCGCCAGAGGGGGAGGGAGGGAGGAGCGGGAGTTGGAGAAGAGGCGGCCCCGGCGGGGGAGGCCGTGCGCGGCGGCGGGTCCCGGGACGCCCCCGCCCCGGACGACTCCTGACCACGCTGCGATCCAAGGACGCAGAACGCGCGCCCCTCTTTTGACTCAAAAGCACAAATCTGTCCCCCCTCCTCCCCACCGCCCCTTCCCTTTGAGGACTGATTCTGGGGCCTCCCCGCCCGCCCCCGCCCTGACAGGGCCAGCGGAGCTGTAACTTCCCACTGCTTGTCCGGGGAGGGGCGTGGGGGCCCTGCGCGCGGGAGGAAGCACAGACTCGGGGCGATCCGGGCTGGGAGCTTCCCGATGGGGGGCACAGGAGGGAACCGCAGCCCGGTCCTCCTCCGCACTCCTCCATCCCCACCTCCCGCTTCTCAGCCTCTCGCTCTCCTCTAGACTTTCTTGCCTTTAAAGAGAGGGGGTAAAAAAGAGGAAAACGGTGTACTACATGATTTTTTTTTTTTGTTTTTGAGTATCAAATTGCGCCTATAAAGAGAAGCCCCTGGAATGGGGATTTTTATCTGCTCACATTTGTAAAGCTGGTATTTTAGACTTTGTATAAAGAAGCGCCGTTGACCGAGTGTATCTATTTAAATGTCGACGCTATTTTCAGATGAAACTTCATTGAAGGGACGTGTCTGTTACCGAGTGGACGGTGCCTCGGGGACACGTGTCTTTACCTGGCTCCCGTCTTCCCTTCCTCCTTCCCTTCCTTCGCTCCCATCTCCCTTCCCCGGGGCTGACTTTGCCCCTTCCCTCCGACCTTCCTCCGGCCAGCCTGGTTCTGCCCTCACCCCCGCCCCCCCCCCCCCCCCCCCCCCGTCCTGCCGTCTGTCCGTGGCCGTGCGTGTGTCTCCTTCGCTCGCTCTTGCGACGCTGACCTGGGGGGTGGGTGGGCAGGGGCCGGACCGCGTGGCTGGGAGTGTGCAACCGCGCGGGATGTGCGCGTGTTGGCTTTATTTAATTCTAAGATTTGTACAAATCTCCAATCCATCTCTGCCTCAGCTCGAGAGTGAAGCTTCGGTACCTATCTTCTGCGGTTGTGAATGTCTGTATCCAATACCGCTTTTTACGTGTTTAAATATATACTTTGTAAATAGAGACGTGTCTCGGTTTTACTCCTTCCTCCCTCCCCGCCTCGAGCAGAGGGAAGAGGCGCCCCGGGAAGAGATGACCTTTCGCTCCTCTTTCCTCACCCACCCCACTCCCCACTCACTCCCCCTGCGGCCCGGGGTGATTCTCCCCCCACAGGCCCTTCCCAAACTGGAGGAACTCCAAGTGGGGGGAGAGAGGTGGACTTGGGAGGGAGCGGGGTATGGCCCTCCTTAGCCTCCTGGGGGGAGGTCGTGGCTTTCCTCACCTACCCACTGCACTTCTCTAGGTTGCGGGCAGAACCTGGGAGGATAGGCGCGACCTCTGGGTTCACCTTTCTTCCGGCGGGGCTCCCCCCGCGCGCCCCACCTCAGTCCCGACGCCGACGGTCCCTCAGGCCCGGGCGCCTTGCAGCCGCGCTCCCCAGGCGTTCCCGGCCTGCTCCCCGCTGCTGTCGTGGGACCCGCCCCCCAGACCCACCCAGCCTCGCCAGCACTCCCCGAAATGCAGCGCCTCGCGCCTATTGATTGAGGAATTGAATTCGCGGGTATTGCTAGGCAACTGGCTGCTCCGAGCCGGCGCAGAGCGCGCTGATGTGATTAGTGAACCCGGAGCTACCGCGGCGCAGCCCCGCGCCCCCCGCCCCCTGCCAGCCCCCGCAGCCCTCCGTCCCCGGTCTTCTTAGGGGGCAGAGGCCCCAACGCTGGGCGAGGCACGGTCCGGGGAGAGCAGAGTGCTGGGTGGGGGTGGGGGTTCGCGGCCTTGCCTGGCCGCAGACTTTGCGGCAGTGGGGGCGGGGTCGTGAAGCCTGCACAAGAGAGCCGCCCTCCGGACCCCCAAAGAGGCCATCGCCTTGAACCCAGTTCCACCCCCATAAGCCCTGCAGACGTCGCCCCACGGAGAAGCCGGCATCTAGGCGCACTGGCAGAGCCCGAAGGGAGGGGCGTGGGCACGCGTTCGCCCGCGCATCTCCTGCACTTGGCCAACGACTCGGTGACCCTGCCCTTGACGGAGCTCTCCCCGCCTCCTTTCCCTAGTTCTGTGCCCAGTGTGGGAGGACGCGGGAGGGAAGGAGTCTCCGGGATCGGGACAGCGGGTCATGGAGCATTGAGTGCCCTTTGGACGTGAGGGTCCAGCGCCCTCCGTGGGCAGAGGCAGCGAGCAGGGGGAGGGGGTGGGGGTGGGGTGGTGGAGCGGGTGGCCTGGCGAGGGTCGCAGCGGGCGGCAAGCCTCCAAGCCGTCGCCCCGCCGCTCGGCCAGGCCTGCATCCCGCGTCGGCCCCTGGGTGTTTGGGCAGCGGAGTGGGTTTGTGCTTTCGGAGAGGGCGCCGACTCTGCCCCCTTTCCCCTGTCGGCTGACCCCCACCAACCTGGGTTTTGACCAGGAGCTCCTTCCGCGGGTTTCCGTTCCCTCTGCAGATTCTCCGGGAACGCGACCAGGTGTGGAGGCCTCCGGCCCACGATGCCGCCACTGGGCCAGGCTAGGCCGGTTCCCCTGCGTCCTCAGGGCAGGGCCGGCTCATGCGGTCGCCGCCAGCGCGGAGCCTGGCCCAGCACACACACTGGTTGAACTGGAATCTTTATGGCTTTTCGGAGAGCGTCGCGTCGTATCCATTTTCCTGTCCCTTTGATGCTTACAGCGCACCGATCCTAGACGAGGCCCTGTGCTGTGTGCGGGAGACCTGCGGGCGAACGGGCCTGCTCCAGCACTTTAGGGGCTCATACCGTGATTTCCTCTTCTCACCAAGACGTCCTCCAGGCCCAGAGGGGGCCTCGGACCCAGCTGGGGTCCGAGATGGGGGCGCTCAGTGCTTGGTGGGGCTCCACGGCGTCCAGCCTTGGGGACTTGGACGCGGGGGAAAGAAACTGTGGGCTGGGGCCCGGGCTCTCCTCCTAAGACTTCCGAAACGGAGGCTGCTGGGGTCCACTCGGAGCGGTCGGGTCGTGCAATTCGGTTCCCCGGGGCAGATCGGAGCTCCGGGAGGGGAACTTCCCTTGCGCGTCCAAAGCGCCAGAGGCCAGAGCTTCGCGGGACGCGCGCGCCCTCTAGAGGTGATGGCCTCGGCCCCTCTCCCTGGCGCCCACCTCCTCCCGCAGCTGCCAGTGCCTTTCTGGGTCCGGACAGGCGCAGGGGACGCATCTCTCCCACACAAAAGCAAGTTAGAATGGGCACTGTGGGCGCCACTACGCGCCCTCCCGGCGGCCAGGCCCTTGAGCCGCGAGAGTGGAGGGGAGGAAGGAGGGGTCCAGCAGCCCGGATCCGCGTCCTCGGAGTCCGGCTGTACCTATCGCGCCAGGAGCCCTCGGGCTAGACCAGGCGGCGCGGGGCTGAGCCCGGGGGAGGCCACAAGCCGGGCCCTCGGGCTGGTTCAGGCCCCTTGGCAGCCCAGCCCATTCTTCTGGGAAGGCGGTGGGCTAGGCGATCAGATCAGCAGCACAGAGACTAACAAAGGCCGGTGTGGGCCGGGGCCCGCGCCCGTCTGCCGGAGTCTCTGTAGAAACGGGCTCCCGCGGAAGCCTGGCTCACCATTCAGGGCAGCGCCAGCTCTGCTCCGCCAGCCTGCTCCTGGCCACCCCTATCCCCTTTCTGCAGCTCTCAAAAGCCAGAAGATAGGGGGGCTAGGGTTCTCTGCCCACCTTCTCCCCAACAAAACTGCTCCAGCCTCTGAAGGCGCAACAAAAGAAAACACGCCAGCAGTTTTCCCCGCAAGAACCTGACTTCAAATTCGCAGGCCTTTTCTGGAGCTCGGGAGAGCTGGGGGTTGCATTTCCGTCTGCAATGGGACCCTCCTCCTGAACTGAAACGTGCAGGCCTTCGCTCCAACTAGCCTTTCAACTAGTGGAAGGCCGACATCTAGGCCCAACTTCTCGCTCCACTTCAAAGGGAGCTTCATTCTCCCTGGAGGCTGAAAGTTATGAATAAATTCATGCTGAGGGTAATGCAAACCTTAAAGGACCAGGGAAGGTTACATAATAAGCAAATCATCTCTTCATTAGGAGCCGTGGGTTAGGAGCATCAGTAGCTTGGCTGACGCAAAGCTGCTCGCCCTTCATAGTAACTCCCCTGGAATTCTATGGCTGCGTCCTTTTAAAGTGTTACCACATGTGGCGGATTCAAGGGGTTCACTAGCTTTCCAAAACAGCATCTTTGGATGGTGGTGGGGGTACCAGAGAATTTTGGTTTGTTTTCACCTCCAGTACCAGTTTCTGGGAGATGTCTCCAAGTGAGTTTATGATGGATTGCAGCATCTCTGGCCTCGACCCTCTAGATCCCAGTAGTAACACTCACCCTGCCCGTCCCCCGCCGCTGTTGTGACAACCAAAATTTGTCTCCAGATATTGCCACATGTCCCCTGGGACGCCAGATCACCCGTGTGTGAACTGCTAGTTAGGGACTCACTTTTACAATCAACCTCATCCCTTTGCTTAGAAAAAATCCTTTTCAGGGCTGGCCCTGTGGCTGAGTGGTTAAGTTCGCGGGCTCCGCTGCAGGCAGCCCAGTGTTTCGTTGGTTCGAATCCTGGGCGCGGACATGGCACTGCTCATCAAACCACGCTGAGGCGGCGTCCCACATGCCACAACTAGAAGGACCCACAACGAAGAATACACAACTAGGTACCGGGGGGGGGGGGGAGAAAAAGGGGGAAAAAAAAATAAAAGGAAAAAAAAAAGAAAAAATCCTTTTCTGCACCCAAGGAAAGTGGGTAAGCCTTCCCAAGGCCTTTGATTTTCCATCCCACGATTCAGTCCACAGCCAGAGAAGTCTTTTGCCTCAAGAAAGGAAAAGTGAAGAGACTGTTGTGTTTCTAGGCATCACTCACGACATACACGAAGCTGAAAAGTTAAAAAAATTTATTGATATACTAAGAGTTAACAGAAAGAAATCTTCTGACGCCGTTTGCTAATGTCTTTCCCCTGCAAAATAAATTAACATTAGTCTAAAAAAAAATCTGCAACCTATTGCTAGTGTTAGTTTTCAAAAAATACTAGAAAATGCACAAAATCTTTAGACGCACTTAAAGGGCAAAAATCTGGTGATCTAGGCACTGCCTCTCCACTCCTCCCACTCCCTCCCCGCAACCACTGTGGGCTTCCTGGGGGAAGCATTTCCTTCCACAGGTTGGTCCTGATTGAATATGAGGACTCAGCTGCTGTCCCGTTTCAACAAAGATCTGAAGTTTCCCAGGGCAATAACATATCCACTTTTGTTCTCTCTCGAAGAGAGCAAACAAACAGCCGTAGTTTAAAGCAATTAGAAGTGGCATACATGAATGATTTGGCTTTTTCTTTTTTTAATTAAAAAGCACAAATCAAGCCAGTGATTGGCACTGGTCCAAAGCTCTGGTCCTCCCCCAAAGTTTTCCCCTAAAGAAACCTCTAGGCCCAGAGCCCCGTTCGTCAGGTCAGAATTCTGAGCGTAACCAAAACAGGGAACACTCTTTTTGGTACCAAAAATATATAAAAAAATATGCCAAGCCCTCTAAAGAAGACAGACTGGCCACTTCTTCCTATCCCTTACAGAAGCAGAGAGAAAGATGCGACAGGTTTACCACACACACTCCATATACACTGTGCCGCAGCTCACGTAGGAAACCCTGCAGAATAAAGCAACAAGAAATCTCAGGTCCGAGGTGTGACCGATGCCTAGCTACACACACACACGCACACACACATAGCAGCAAATAAAAAAGTACTACTTTCATTTATTGGTAAACATGATGACCAACTCTAGCATCTGGTCCAATTCTTCAGCGAAGGCTATCACACCTGCACATGTGTGTGCAAGAGCACGCACGCGCACACACACACACACACCCTTTTAAACATGGACCCCTTGGAGACACAAGCACCAAGAAAAACACACGACATGGCAAGAAGGCAAAGTGGCTGGGAGGAAGGTGTCTGCAGATTTAAACTTTGGGATTGAAGTAGCTGGTAAATAGAAAGGCACCAAATTGGGGTTTGGAAACCTGACTGCTGGGGATGTCAGGTCAGCCCAACACACATTTAGCCAACAGCCTGCAGAAGCCCAGGGTCATCTCAAGGGCTTGGAGGGGAGACCTGCTGCTGGCCCGGCACTGCCGCCTCTAAGGCAGCACGGTGCCCGGCAGGAAAGGAACTGTAAAACCTGGGGGTCATCAGCTCCTCCGAGGGGGAGGCAGCCCAGAGGAGCCCCTTCAGTGTCTGGGGACAGGAGGGGAGGCTGGTGCCAGGGCCCAGCGTGCTGGCATCCCTTCCAGGCTGTGTTGCGCAGTGGAGGAGGCAAGTCTCCCCTTTACTGCCCACTTTCCAGTCTCAGCCCAGTGGTCCGGGACTCCCCGCCCTCGGGTCCACCAAGGTGGGCACCACTCCTGCAGAAGCCAGCAAGGCTACCACGTGCAAGACCCAGAGGCTGCACGCAGACAACCCTCGACAAGGCCCTGGACACAGATTCGTCCCCAAAGGCACACTGTTCAAATGGATTTGGGTACACAAAAGCCATCTCTTCCTATTTGGCGTGGAGGGTGAGGGACTGAGGGGACTGGAGGTCTGGCAGGCCCACCCCTCAGAAACCAGAGCCCAGAGGCTAAGTCCGGGCTCTCCCTTGCATCAAGGCTGGGGATACAGAAAGAGCCCCATGGCTGCGGCTGACTTTAAACCAATAATCGAAACAGAGTCCCCCACGCCCCCACTTTTCTTTTTGGCATCACAAAGACCCAGTGACGCACCTCCCTGCGCTGAGCCCATAGAGGCAATTCTGGTCAGGAGGCACGGCCAGCTCCTAGCCTCAGCCGGCCACGGGGAGGCAGTCAGCCTGGCAGATCAGGCCTTTCCAGGGACGCTCTGCCAGGCAGGCTGCTCAGATTGTGTCCCACTTCCCAAATGGTACAGGGACACAGCTACTCAGCCGGGAAGGAGCAGAACGTGGAACCCCCAAAGGTGGGGGGATTGTCAGGGAAGGTGGTGCCCGTCCATCTGGGCAGAGGCTGTGGGGGACCTGCAGCAAACACTCGCATGACAGCTGGACACCAGCGGACAGCGGGAGGGTGCATCCACTCCCAGCAGCCGCCTGCACACCCACCCACCTTCCAGGGGCTCCCGGGGGCAGTGTTTGGGCCAAGGATTAGGACAAAGGTGGTCCTTGCACAGGCTGGTTTCAAAAGGAGGGCCGCAGAGCAACACCTGTCTCCTTCTGCTCCCCAAAGGCAGAGGCTGGCTCTTCAGGTGAAAGAGCTCTGGGACCAGCCCCTCCCCGCCCCTGGGGGATGTCAACATGTGGAGGCTGTGGTTGTTAATCTCAACCAGGGGTGGATGGCACCCAAACCAACCTCTTTAGGGTTCCCGATCCCCTAATGAGCACCTGTCCTTTTCCATTAAGGCCACAGCCTCAGCTGTCCGGGGTGGGGGTGGGGTCAGGGAGATGAACAGTCACCTCACCCTGGTCTGCTCAGGCACTGTTCTGAAGGGGGGAGTTTAGACCGCCTGGCTCCCTCCCTACTCCCCCAGCCCCATCTTCTAGAAACTTCTTCGAGCCCTCCCTGGAACAGGGCCCCAAGGCCCTGCTGCCCTCCACCCCCAGTATGCTCTCCCCACCGCCAGGCAGGAATAGCCAAGGTGGACCAGGAGGACCTCCCTGTGCCTCTGTGGACCAGGAGGAGCTCCCTGTGCCTCTGGGAAACAGGGAGGGGAGGTGACCACCCATTTGTCATCACAGGCCAGAGAGGGCAGTTCCAACAGCACAACCACCAGACGGGCTTGAGAACCGTTTGGCTAGAGCCACAGGGGGCCACGCAGACTTCCTGAGGCGAATGGGAAGCGAAGGCCCAGAGGTAGGAGCAAGGGCGAGGCCGGGCCCAGCAATGGATCAAGGCACTGCCCCTGCCCGAAGTCACAGGCAGGGTGGGTGTCCAGGTCACTTATCAAAGGTCAGAGAGGGGCAGGTGACACCCCAGCAGCCTCGGGGCATCAGTAATGTCTCAGGTTGAAGAAACCCACGCTGGTGGGGGACTCCTTCACCGTGACGGTGATGAGGTTGGCAGTGACGTCAGTGACAAAGACGTGTTCGATGAGGCTGCGGGTGGGCTTCCAGTCCTGGCTAGTCTGGACGGACACCGACAGGTTTTGTCCGGCGCTGGGTGGCGAGGCCGAGTCGGGGTCCGAGTCTGAGCTGCTGTTCTCCTCACCGGTGCTCATCTCCGACAGCGCGGCTGGCTTGCGCGCTTCTCCGGAGGTGGTGTGGCCCTCCTGCCCACCAGGGGCTGCACTGCCCTTGACACAGTCCCTCTTGCCTGCAGGGCTGGGCAGAGTTGCTGCCCTGGAGGCCAGCTTCTCACTCTTGTTGGTGTCGGTGGGCATACCGGCCCCACTCCCCATGGTGGGGCCAGCCCCGGCGCCCTTCCCGGTGGCTGGGTTGGTAGCAGGGACACCCTTGGTGGCTGTGGCATGGCGAGCAACCATGCCCACCCCAGGCGTGCCATTCTTGACACTCTGTAAGTCCAAGACCTGGAGGCTCAGCTCCTGGGTGGGCGCAGGCTGGGGGCCCAGGCACCCAGTGGGGACCCTGCTGCTGCTGTGGACGTGGGGGGGGCCCCCTGCGCTGCCCCCTTTCTGCTCCACAGCCCCGCTGCTGGGGGCCTTTGGGGCTTTGCTTCCTGGGGGGCTTATCCCCAGCTCCCCCTTCTGCGTCCTCACCTTGAGGTCCAGCCCGAGGCTGCACTTGCCAGTGGTCTGGGCCTTGAGCGCCAGCCTGCCGGCAGCCTGAGCCTGGGTCTGGCTCATGCGGTTCATGTAGTGCACGATGGAGCTCTGCCAGCTGATGCCGCCGCGGCTGGGGCTGCCGGCCATGCCCTTCATCAGGCTGGCCAGGTTCTCTGGGGTGGCCATGGTGCTCGGGCCACCACAGGCTTCCTTGGCGTGGGCTTTCAGGGCTGCCAGGCCTGCCACGGGTGCGCTGAGCGGAGGGGGCAGCTTGCTGGCCGGCGCCCCCAGGTCCTTCCGGGAGGTCTTCAGCACCTTGGCCAGGCTCACGGGTCTTCGGGCCGCCTTCTGCTCTGGGGGCAGCGGCTTGCGGCCCCGCTTCTTTCGGATGGGGTCCTTTAGCTCGGGCTTGGCCACCAGGATCTGGGCCTTCTTCTGGGGCACTGGGTGGGTCTCGCGGCCCCGGGAGCCCCTCTTGGCATCTAGGTCGCTGTCATCGTCTTCATCTGAGGAAGAGGAGGAGGATGTGGAAGAGGAGGAGGAGCTGCTGGATTTCGATTTGGAGGGGGCACCTGGGTCCTGCAAAGACAAAGCGGAAGGTGTCACCACTTCCACGGCCTGGGCCCTGAGCCTCCTGGGACTTCCAGACTGGAGGCAGCCAGGAAGGAGCAATTCTCACCACCTGGTTCCAGAAAGTATCTGAAAGGTCCTCATGACGCACCATGAAATGCAAGGTTAAAGGTACAACAGGAAAAAGACAGGCAGGTGGTTGGTAAAGTGATGTCAGAGCCACAATGGAAAAGCACACACACTGAGCAGCCAGGACACGAGCAGCTGCTGAGGGGACACGAGTGCAGCCCCAGGCTCTCAGAGCAGCAGTCTGCACGTCTCATACGCCTAAGGGTTGAACGAAGCGGCGTGTGCAAGAACTCTGTAACCTAAAGCAAGTGACATCTTGCTTCAGTCTCCCCATTTCCCAATCAGACCCCTTTAGAACCTTCCAGTGTACACGAAAACCAACCACTGCCCTCCCCCTCTTCTGGGTGCCGCCTCAAATGCTAATGAAGCACATGGCACCCTCCTGTTTCTCAAGTCCCCGTGTTGCCCACTGGGTCACAGGGCAGGGACACAGAGCCAACACCCAGCTCTCTGTTGCAAAGCTGGCCTGCCTTGAACTAGGGCCCAGCGAGTCAAACCTGAAGTCTCAGGGCCCCCTGGGCTGGCACCACTGCCTTGTTGCCACTTCTGTGGCCCCCCAACCTTGTCACCCCAGCTGATAAGAGCTCAAGCCACGGGGCTGGCGGGGGCCGCCTCTAAGTGCAAACCACCCATGTTCTCAGGCAGCCAGCGGGATTCCTGCGGCCCTCATCATCCTGCTCAAAAGGAAGATTTCGAACACAAAACAAGGCCAGCATACACAGCCAACAAGACTTCAGGCAGGGACCCCAGAGCCTCTGGGACGGCGGCTTCCCTAAGTGAGCTCCTGGCCGCATGTGTGTTTCAGGGTTCTGGGGCAGTGTCTTCAAAGGAAGGGATCAAAAAGACATCTGAGACGGAGCCCTGCACCCCTTTCCCCCGGCCTCTAACTGCTGGAGGAGGGAGGGGCCACGGACCCCAGGTGTGTGCGGACCTGTGGGCTGCCCCGTTAGTTGCGTCTACCTGGCAAACCTATGTGCACCTACTGTGTGCAGCTTCATGTTCTTTTCTGTTTCCCCTAAGCCACCGGGGGTGAGGAAGAGCAATGGTCAGCAGCCAGGTTTGACCCAGCTATCCAGTAGACAGGAGTGCAGCATGGACCTCAAAGAAACAGAAAACCAGCTCGGGGGGGGGGGGGGGGGGGGGCCACTGCAGGGCCCTATGGGCAGGACGGGCACTCCGGGACTGAGAGCGGCAGCAAGCAAGGAGGCACAAGGTCAGGGTCCTCTGAGCAAGGGGGGCTTCCTCGGAGGTGCCAGCCCTGCCCCCATTCCCCAGAGCCCTCAACCCTCCCTCCACCGCCTTCTACTCTACCCAGAACGTCTGCTGGATGGCGAGGAGCCATGGGCACCCACCTTGAGCTTCGAGTGCCGGCCGCAGGAGGACATCACCGTGTGCTTCCTCGGCCTGCCCCGGGGCCGCTTGCCTCTCTTCCGGTTCTGTACCTCCTTCTCGTGTTCCCTGAAGACAGTCACCAGTGAGGGGGGAGAAGCCCTGTGCACAGACCTGCCCTCCCGCCACAGGGGAACCCTGCAGCTTCAAACACCTGTGGACACTCCAGCCCGTGCAGTTTGCCATGTTTCACTGCAAAAACATGTCGCCTTATTGACATGTCTGAGGCAGACACAGAGGTCCTTCGCAATATGGCTCAGTCATATGTTCATATTCACCTATTTCACTTGCATTTGGGTAAAGACAAATCAAAGAAACTCAAGCAAAGCTAGGAAATGAGCAGGTCTCCGCTTTCTCCAACTCCACGTCAAACACTACTAATCCAGGCCACTTTCGCAGGGAGAATGTTTCCTGGGAATTCCAAAATGCCACAACTAGGAGCCCTGGTGGTCACATGGTCCAACCCATCACTTCGAACAGGAGTCCAGGGCAGGGAGGCAAGGACCCCTGGCCCCAGCCCCCACCTCTCCAGTGCCCGCACCAGTCCCAGGAGCACCAGGGGGCTGAGGGCTCCAGCCCTGTTCTGCGCTGAGTCTTCCCAGAGCCCGTGCCCCTGGCTCACATTTCAAAGCCGCGTTCCTTCCTCTGAGGCCCCTCTGTCCCTAGACCCTGCTGTAGAGGGACGCATTGGGGGTACCGGATTCCAAAGTGCTGGGGCTCACAGGACACCTGCAGGATACCTTTAACCAGCCCCCTGACTCGTGACTCGGGGTCATGAAGCCAAGAGAGCTGCCCCAGCCCCTAGAGAAGGCTTGTATTTCAGGCTACCCCCTGGGGAAGAGGATCTATCGGAGAAGTTTCCCAGTAATTAAAACGGGCAAACAGCATCTCATTGGGGCCCGGAAGGTGATCTCTTAAAGAATCCAATTAGTACAACCAGGAAGAGCTCAGAACCAGAGCAGCACCCGCCTGGCCCACCTCCTCCAAGGACGGGAGCATCTCACGGGGCTCCCCTGCTGACACAGTCACCTGTATCCACCGGCTCTGGACCTGAGACACCCCCTTACACTCAAAGCCTCCCCCCCAGCAAATAACTGTCAGCTCCTCATTCCCAGTGGGAATGTTTGGGTGGGTTTCCCCTCCCGGCATGATGCAATCTGGCCCACCCCACAGTTCTTCTCTTCACCCTTCCATCTCAAAATAGCTGCTAACCCCACTTCTTGTCTGTTGTGCCATAACCTAAAGCAAGTCAAGGACGCAGCCCCGTCCCCAGCGTCAGGACAGTGTGGCAGAGAAACGTCCCAGCTCCCCACCTCCCAAGGCTTACGGGACCCAAGTTATAAATGACACAGCAGACAACGAGGTTGGTGACAGAACCTTCCAAGGGGACTAAACCAAGCACATGCTCGCCCCCTTGTCTCTCCTGCCCCAAACCTGGTTCTATTTTCTCCCTATCGTCACAGGCCCTCCGAGAGGACCCCAAATGAACTACAGAGAACAAAAAGTGGATGTAGCTTGAGCCACCACCAGAGAACAAGCTGACCAGACTGACCCCAGTTGGGAAAGCCTTTGAGCAACAGGTCCATCCGCCTCCATCACCAGGGCCGTCCCCAGCAATGTTCCCATACCTCACCCCCACCCGCATGCTCTGGAACAGCACTGCCTGGATCCTCATGCCCGGATGGTGTGGCCCATCCTCGCCCACCCCTCACCACTCCTTTCCCTGAGCATCCCAAAGAGGCCTCCCTTAACCCAAGTCTCCTACCGAAAACCAGAGACGACATCTAGAATTACAGGAGAAAATTTGGCCCCTGAGACTGGCAAGGGGGCCCCACAGTGCTCACTTGGTATCATCTGTTTTGCAGCCCAGAGAAAAAGAAATGTGTTGTTCTCGGTACACGTACACTACAATAAGCATAACTTTGCGCTGTGTGTTCCAGCTCCCTCCCTGAGCCTTCTCTCGCTCCATGGCATCCTCATACAGGGTTGAGAAGCCAGGTCTGCACTTTTATGGCAAACCTGCCAATCCTGGTTTTTATTAGTGCTGTCTGCAAATTACCCAACAGAAAAGGCCAAGAAGACAAGCCAGAACTTTCATGAAGGAATCAAGAAGGTTCTTTTTTTTGCAAGGTGGCTATCAGAAAGACCAGTGACTTCTTGGGTCTGGACACAGTGCTGGGCAGCCTGGGAAGGTGGGGGAAGGACTCATCTGGGACCTCACAGCTTGCTGCACCTTTGCTGACAGCCATGGCACATGAGGCCCTAGTGACAGCCACTACGGGACCTCAGACTACAGCCCAAGCCCAGGAGCCCTGGTGGGTCAACTCCGCCTGCATGCGTGTGTGACAGGCCACATTCCCCCCTGCATCCCCCCTTCCCACACATGCTGTGAACTTTCTCACTTCTTCTGGAAGGCCAGGAGCAGCCGTGGGTCCAGGATATTCTCCTCTGGCTCCCAGCTGTTGTGTCTGGAAAACCAAAGAGCAGTCGCCATCAAACTGCAGGCAGTGACCACAATTCAGGGAGCAGCAGAGCGGGGTCGCCCCACGGCTCTGCGATGCCTGATGATGGCAGGGGCACAGAGGTGCTGCAGTAGAATCCCGGAAAGGTCCCAACCAGACCCAAGGCGAGCTCCTGAAGACTGCAGCCCTTGAGCCAGCACCTTATCCTGAACTCAAAGGAAAATGCCACCTCCACCCCGCAATTAACGCACGGCCTCAGGAGGACTCCACAGCCTCCCCCAAGGAAGAAAACAAATCGCAGTAAAAATGAAAGCTGCAGAAAAGGGAAGCCCCCAAACCCTGGCCCTGAGCCAGCGAGGGGAGGGGAGGCTCGTGCAGGATGCAGGGCAGGGAGGCCGAGGAGCACAGAGGCGCAGCCCAAAGATTAAGAACAATGTGCCTGGCGCCCGAGCGAGCGCGGGCCGGGGCACCCGGAGGGGAAAGCAAAAGGAAAAAAGTGGGGTCGGAAAGAAGGCCGAAACGGGTCGGCGGGAGCGACTATAAACAGAGCCCCTTCCGGGGATGCCAAGTCCCCTCCCTTCCACGAAAAGAAAAAAAGCAAAAAAGCCCTACATCCATCAATAGAAAGCTCAGGTTACAGCGGGGAAAATATGGACAAGAGGAGGGGGGCTCGCGTCGCGTGAGGAGGGCCGAGACGGGGCGGGGGCGCATGCAACAAATGGGCGCGGGAGGAGCGCGCGGCGGAGGGAAGCGGCCCGGCGCGGGGCTAGGCGGCCGGGGGCGC
The DNA here is from genome assembly GCF_021613505.1 of Equus quagga. Classification (NCBI taxonomy): domain Eukaryota; kingdom Metazoa; phylum Chordata; class Mammalia; order Perissodactyla; family Equidae; genus Equus; species Equus quagga. The sequence goes on along the minus strand of NC_060277.1, from coordinate 113,413,030 downwards.
CGCTGGGCCGCGGCCAGAGGGGGTTCCGCGGGAGCTGGTAAACAAAGGGCGCCCCCTCCCCGCGGAGCCCGCGGGGACCCCGCGAACTTCCCGCCCTGCGCGCGGACGGCCCCCCCCGCGGGCGCGGCCGCGGGTCCCCACGCCGCCCCCTCCCCCCTCCCCCGGGGCCGAGGCGGCGCGCGGGCGGCAAAGCGGGCGCCGCATTGTCGGGGACTCACTTGGAGGACCAGCCGCGCCACTTGACCAGGTACTCCAGCTTGCCCTGCAGGGAGAGAAGAGGCGCGTGAGCCGGGGCGGGCAGGCGGGCGCGGGCGCGGGCCGGGTCGGGCCGCACGCACCTTGCGGAGCCGCTTGCTCAGGATGCACTCGGCGGCGAAGACCTGCTCGCCCACGCTGCTCAGCTCCTCCATGCTGCCGCGCGCGCCCGCCCGCCCGCGGCA
>NC_060277.1:113331450-113412190 GCF_021613505.1 Equus quagga | reverse complement strand
CCGTGCGCGGGGGCTGGGCCGGACCGGGCCGGGCCGGGGGTGCTGGCCGGACGCGGGGAGCCCCAGGCGCGGGCGGGGCCCCGGGAGGATAGAGGCGCTTCGCGATTTCGGACCTGGCAGCCGCCCGCCGAGCCCCGCTTGGTCCCCGGGGCGCGCCCGGCCTCCTCCGAATCGCGTTTTCCGGGCAAAAAGCCATTGTTCTGACCCAAAGGGGGGAAGTCGGGACGGGACCGGGGGGCCGCTTCCTGCCCCCGCCTCCGAGGGGCGCTGCTCCGGGGCCCGCCGAGCCCGTCCGCCCTCCGCCTTTTTGAACTTGGTCTCCCCTCGGTCTCGCGGCGCTCGTCCTATTTTGCGCGGGAGCAGAACGGGCCGGGGGGCGGGGAAGGGACGGGAGACAAAGTGCTGGGGAGGGGGCAGCGAAAACGGAGCCGCCCAGCGTTTTTCCGCCAAAGGCGAGAGAGGGAAATGCGTCAACTGAAAACGCGAACTGCTCCGTGTTCTTACTTTTAGCTACGAAAAGTGGAACCCAGCCCCCAAGTTTTAGGGCACACGTAGGGAGAAAAGCAACTGTACGTTTTCTTAATTGGTTTCACGATTTTGAGGAAATGAATGTGGGGAGTGGAAGCGAGATTGGAGGCGAGGGTTCTAACCTAGGACTGAGTCGTTAATGGGCCCGCCAGGATTTGGCGCTCGGTGTCCTTTGGGTCAGTTGCCCGCGGCAGAGAGGACAGTGGACCGCGTTTAGAAGTGGGGGTGGCCTGGAGTCCTTGTTGGGGTCATCGCTGGCAGGCTACCCTTTCATTTTCTGCTGTTAAGATCCGTATTCCATTGAACAACTCCCACTTTAAGTTATTTAGATGTTGAATCAGAGCAAGTCAAACACTAAATAAAAGAGTTTATAGATTATTACTTAACTTTTTTCGCATCAATACAGTTTAACTCAATGAAAATTCATTTTCTGGTTTTGTTTCTCCCTTAAACGTAGCTGCAAAGTACTCTTTCTGTTGAGCAAATAAAAAAGTCGTTTCTTGTTGCAGGAGACTGTCTCAATGTAATTTTGATCATTAAAACCATATTTATAAAGGATTCAGCGGGAGAAATGTATTTTTTTTGTTGTCATTTTAACGGAAAGGCCTACTGTTGAAAATTCTGAACTGCAGGAGCTCGTCTTTCTACTTCTGGCATGTTCTTCAGTTTTTCGGCTAACTACGTTACATTCATTTGATATCCTGGAGAAAACTCGGGTAACATTTGCAGACCCAGATACTGTCTGCAAAGGTTTTGAGCAGAAGGAAGATTCCCCTGGCGGGTGCGGGGTGATTGCTCACGTGGGAGAGGTTGCAGCCTGCACCCCGTGTTTTGGGATGAACCACTGCTGGGGTGCAGAGAACTGCTTACACTCTCTCTCCAATTGTTTTTGTGTCCTATCTTGTGGAGCTAGGCAGTAAATTGTGGGGCTGAGGCGAAAGGTGTATTTATGGTAATCCTACAAATAGCTGGATCAGTTTCAACTCACCTTTCCTTGCAGAATTCATCTTGGGTGTGAGGGTGTTGCCTTGGATGTTTCTAGTTTTCTCTTGCTGATAATATGGTATCCCATGACACTTGCTTAATTTTTTTTTAAAGAAAGCTTAAAAAGGAATTCTTTCTTCCTCTAGGAAATAAATTTGTCTAGAATTTGATCTTAGCCCATTGGAAAAAAAATCAGTTTCCTGGCAGGTTTGGCACATGCATCGTCTATCCAACTGTGAACATCCAGTTTGGGTAAAATAATGTTTAGATAATTTATTTGGAGAAACATATGACAGATTTGACTAGAATGAAATGATCAGATAAATAGGGTGAGGATATGATCCAAAATTTGGGAAGTGTTCCTTAAAAACAAAACTGGAAGTAGGCAGAAGCGAGGAATAATTCCAGCTAATTCAGTTGTGTCAAAACATGGGTTTGGGTTAAAGCAGATTCTGTCTTCTGTTTTGACTGTCACATTTAAGAACTATTACGACAAGTTAGAACTAATTATTTTCTTATTCATTCATCAAATAGTTACTCAGCATTTGCCATCATCCAGGCATGACTAACTCTAGTATGGAGAGCCAGCAGCAGGGCTGTCTACCAGAACTTTCAGAGACGGTGGAAATGCCTTACATCCACATTCTTCAGCACGTTAGTTGCCAGTCATCTGGGGCTAGTGAGCACTTGACATGTGGCTGGTGCTACTGAGGAATTGAATTTTGTATTTTATTTAATTTTAAGTCACTTAAATTTAAATAGCCATATGTAGCTTGTAGTCATGTACCGACCAGTACAGGTCCATAGCAATGCAGGGGATACACTCTAAACATGTTTTAAGCAAAAGTTATACAGTTACTTAAATTAGTCCTGGAACATGAAGAGTTTACCTACACTCCCATTTATGCTTTATTGTATGTGAGATTATTTAAAACATGTACAAAAAAAGATACTAAAGGTACGGGCATACAAGAGTAGATTCAGAATAAATACTTCATTTAATGCCACTTTCTTTCTATGGGAGTGACAATGCCAATGACAGATAATAACTCATTAATATCTGAAACACCGCTAATAAGGGATAAATGTTTTCATGCTGCTCTTGTGGACCGAAAAGCCAAGATTCCGAGGCAAAAAATGACGTGACGGGGTCACCCTCAAGTCGATGGAAAAGTCAGGAATTGAGATGAAACCAGCGCCCCTCCATCCATCAACTTGGGCAGTTAAAACCCAATAACATTCGCTACGTCTCACAAAACGGTTTCAGGGCAGCTATGAGTTTTTCTACAAATGCTGTCTCTTGGCTGCAATCAGAGCTGGCTAAAAGGGGGAGCTATCATCAGACGCCCCAACAGTCTGGTGGGCTAACCTCAGGAGACATCACACACTGCACCGTCTTTCGTGCTTAATGTGATGATTTGTCCCCTCCCATTTGTAAGACTGAGGTGTTCCTTACAGGCTGGCCGTGTTATGTGATGCTGTTTCTGTGTATGTAATGGATAAATATTATATATACGTGACACACCGTGTTTATGTATCAGAACTCAAATGAAAATAAGCACAGGTAGGGCGCGTGCACGAGTTCTCAAGCTTTCCGTTTGCCTAAGAGTCCCGTGGGCTCGGAGTGCAAACAGCCATCCCTCACCCCACCCGAGAGATCCCGACCCCGACGACCCCGGGGGCCTCGGCGTCTCACGCTGTTTCCAGCACTTCTTACAAAGAGCAGTCTGTCCCAGCCCTCGTTTGACAGATGAGGAAGAGGAATCCTCAACTGCTTCAGGTCACGTGGCCATGGCGCCCATTCCTGCCGGTTCCCGTGTGTGCCTGGTGGGGGCGGGCAGGCAGGACTCAGTAGGCCCTCCAGGGTGGACCCCAGCGGGCGGCCTGTTAGCTCCTGGGACCCGCCCCAGGGTGCCTAGCCCACCGCACAGTCCTGAGCGACCTGCACCGGCTGGATGCCCCGAGGATCCTGGGGGCCGAGGAGGTTAAGGAACACGGTTACAGGAGGTGGGAAACGGGCCATTAACCGACCCCTCTATGAGGTTGCTTTGGAGACCAGGCTGTGGCCCCTGTGGGGGATCCCCATGGCATAAGGCTTTTGTTTTAAAGGGTGTCATTTATTAATTTTGCAGTCGCATCTGTCCCCGGTTCTGGTTTCTCACCACTGGAAATAGTGTGGCAATGGACGGCTTTCTCCCCGCCCGTGCGGAGTGCTGGCGTCTCTGGAATAGCAGGCCTCGGTCCTGCAGCGAAGGCTCCATGGATCTGCTTTTTTTGTTAGCTGTTGCCAAACTGTGCCCCGAGAGTCTGCACTAGTTTACCCTCCCACCCCCGTTCGATGGGGTTGCCTGTCCCCACATTCTAGCAACCCCGGGCATTGTAAGTCCGTCTAGGGCATTTCTGAGTGTACCTGACGCCGAGCTGGTTTCAGTGGTATGCTAACACAGATTAATCGCGTCTTTTTCACATCACACATCTGCTTTTTTTTTCAAGACCTTTGCCTGGTGCAGATTGTTAAAGAGTGTAAAACGGTTTTATGAGTGCAATTTTCCGGTGTGAAATGCATCATTTTCACAAATTGAAAAATAACTTACACGTACAAAGTTCTAAAATCCAGGGTGAAGCCCTTACTTAAAAAGCAATAATTAGTGTGGGGATTCAAAGCGGTAAACGAGTACACATTCATGAATTTGTTAATTGTTCCTCCTGGATGCTGGAGGCGATCTCGGGCATCCTCCGGAAATCCCCTGGGCACCATCCGTAAACCCAGTGTTTCGGGAGTGAAAGATTTGAGAACCACGTTGCAAATCCTGCTCTAAATCAGAGGCATGTTCTATTTCGCTCCCTTCATTAGCTGGGTTACTTCTTTAATAAAAGAACCCAAACAAAGAAATGTCATTCAGGGCATACACAAAAAAGAGATTTTTATTTCCATCTTTAATCCTGCTGCTTTTTGGTGAGAGAGCAGGAAGTCCGAAGGACACATCCATATTTGTAAAACCCCTTTCTGTGCTTCTTGTTGGCGAACATCTCGGTGATAATCAAAGGAATTGCCTTTGGAGTTAGGGAATGTTAGAACCAGAAGGGACCGTGAAAATCTCACTTTGCAGGTGAGCACAGGGCTGGCCCAGAGGGTGGAAGGAGTGTCCTGGTGCAGTGTGTCTGAGCCCGTCTCCCGCTCATGCAGGGCAGCATCTTACCAGCCACGCAGCCGCGCAGCCGCACCGCCACCTCCAGGCTCTGCTCCTCACCTCCACTGGCCTTTGTGGCTGTCAGCTCAGCAAGGAGAGTGAGGCATGCCTGGGATGCCAATTCAAAAGGTTCAGACTGATGTGCACTGAAAAACGTCCCTCCCTCCCTCCCTCTCACCCCCAGCCGCCTAGTTCTCCACTTTGGAAGCAACAAATGCTAGCACTTCCTGCGTTTCCTTCCAGGGGCGTTCTGTGCCCGAACCAGCAAGGACGCATGGAGTGTTTCCTCCTGGCGCACCTGCCGGCTGGTTTCTCTGGATCACATAAATGGCGCTACACGCTGTTCCGTACGCTGCTTTTTTCTCTAGCAATGTGGCCCGAAGGTTATGCCCCATCAAATGGCTAGAACTGCCTTGCCCTTTCGAATTTCTCCACGATTTTCCATAGTCGGATGTATCATAGTTTATTACTAGACCCTGATGGATGGATGGTAAGTTGTTCCAGTGTTTAGGTCTTGCTGCAAAGAGTAGCATTTGCTTAAACCAAGTTTCTTCCTCCGCTGGCCTTTGAGAGAGACGCAGGTCTGCAGGGGAAGTGTCCCTAATGACCACGGAGGCGAAACACTGCTTGGAGTGCCGTGAATTTAACGTACAGTGCACGGACGTGGCCACGGCCCTCAATCCTCGGCCTGGCATGTCCTCGCTGGGTTCCGGGAGCATACAGGAATAATGTGCTGACAGTGGTGGCCACTGTCTTTCGAGGAGTTTTTATAGGATATTCCTCTCTGAGGCTGAAACCTTGTATTTGACATGTCCTGGCTACATAAGTGAGAGGGGCTGCTGTCAGTGTCACCATTCCCTATTTCTGTGGGTTTACTACAAGTGGCATGCTGCAGTTGCTGCTTTCTAGAAGCTCATGGCCTGTCGTGAATGCGGCTGACGGGAGCGTACATGCCTGGGTGGCACATCAGCGTGCCCACACCTTCCGGAGGGGGAGTGGGGCAGCATAGTGAGGACGCGCCCGGACAGGAATTTGCAAGGTGAATTTTGCATGGAGAAGCGGTCCTGAAACCACTCACACAGCGAATCCTTATAGCTCTTTGCCAGACACTGTGTTAGGCTGCGCTGGAGAGGCCATGGGAAGAGGACAGCACGGTCTGAGCTGGGAGCAGGGCGGGCAGTGGCCTGAGCCAGCAATGACCACAGAGCCTTTGCTCAATGAGGGCAAGGAAGTACGGGGCCTGGGAAAGCACAGAGCAGCGCCCCTAGCCTCATTTGGGGGCAGAGGTTGTATCAGTCAGGGTCCTCCAGAGAAGCAGAACCGATAACAGACATTCCAGTACACAGAGACAGTTACTGCAAGGAATTGGCTCTTGCTCTTGCAGGGGCTGCCTGGGCAAGTTGGAAGGCATAGAGCTGGCTGTCAGGAAGGGCAGGCTGGGACTCTGGGCAGCTAGGCTGTGGTCTATAGGTGGGATTTCTTCTTCTTCTGGGAAATCTCGGTTCTGTTCTCAAGGTCTTTCAACGGATGGGATCAGACCCGCCAGATTATCCAGGATAATCTGAATTTGCAATCAACTGCAGATGTTGCCACAGCTACAGAACACCTTCACAGAAACTCCTAGATGAGTGTTTGAGCAATCAGGGACGATAACCAGCCAAGTGGGCACATAGGCTCTCCGAGGTGGTGTGTTACTACGTGGAAACATCTGAGTGTGGAGCAATATTGCACGTGTATCCTGCAGCTGCCACCACACGCCGATTACTACTAACTTGGTGAGTTAAAACGGCAGAAATTTATTTTCTTACAGTTCTGGAGGCTGGAAGTCTGAACGCAGATGCGGCAGGGCTGCGCTCCTTGGCAAGGCTCTGGGGAAGGACCCTTCCTCTTTTGGCTCCTGCGGGCCGTTGCCTGTAATAGTGGGCAGCCCTGGGCACGGGCGCCCTTCCATCCTCTGCCTGTCTTTGCTCGGTCTTCTTCCCTGTGTCTCGAACTTCCCTCTCCTTTCTCTTACAGGACACCAGTCCTGGGATTTGGGGCCCACCCTAAGCGCAGGACGGTCTCCTCTTGAGATCTTTAACTTAATCGCATCTACAAAGACCCCATTTCCAAATAAGGTCACATTTACGGGGACCGGGGGTTAGAACTTGGACACGTCTTTTTGGGGTCCCCTGTTTAACCGTCTACAAATGTATATGATATTGTTTCTGTTGTGCAACCAAAAGGAATTTGTGTGCTGGTAGGTGTATACAAATTTTCCGAAAGGATACCCACAACATGGATAATCTTTGGGGGAAGGGAAGAGCGTTTTAATGGTCAGTTTATGGCCATGTGACTGTTTGGAATTTTTTACTTTGTGTGTATACAAGTTTATATAAAGTACTGTTTCCTGAGTTATCTATTTTTTTTTCTTCTTTGGTGAGGAAGATTGGCCTGAGCTAACATCTGTTGCTAATCTTCCTCTTCTCGCTTGAGGAAGATTGTCCCTGAGCTAACATCTGTGCCAGTCCTCCTCTACTTTATATGTGGGATGCTGCCACAACATGGCTTGACAAATGGTGTGTGGGTCTGCGCCCAGGATCCGAACCCACAAACCTTGGGCCGCCGAAGCGGAGTATGTGAACTTAACCACTACGCCACCAGGCTGGCCCCGTGAGCTCATGGATTACTTTGATCTTTTTTATAGTTTAATCTGTTTTTTAAAACTCAAAGTTTACAAGATTTTCCTATAATAAAAGTATTTAGGCTCTGATCTCCCTCAATATATTCTGATTTCTTTGTTTCTGAGAGAAACTGAAGAAGATTTAAATAAAGAAGACTATTTATGGGCTGGAAGATTGGCCGTTTTTACGATGTCGATTCCCCCCAAATCAACCCAAGGATTTAACACAATCCCAATCGAAATCTCAATGTGCTTAAAAGAAAGAAAGAAATTGACTAGCTAATTCTAAAATTTGTAGGGAAATGCGAAGGACTTGGAACCACCAAAACAATCTCCAAAAAGAACCAAGCAGGACTCACACTGCCTGATGCAAGGCTCGCTGTAAAGCTGTGTGGCCAGCGCGGCTGGGCCCTGAACTCCGAGAGGCCAGCAAGTTTGGTCTGGCTGGTTCACTGCGGTGGCCTCGCTGTCTGGAGCAGTCTTGGCCTGGGACATCATAGACTCGAAAACTTGTTGACTGAGTGAAGAAGGTCCTGCCTGCCACTCAAAGGTGGAGCTGGCTGGGGAGGGACTCGGGGTACGGGGGGGCTGGGGCAGGAGAGGCTTAGAAGCCTCTAGGATAAGTGTTGGGACTGAGCCGTGCTCATCCATCGGGCTCATTGGAGGCCACCTGACCACCGGCAGGAGAGGCAGCTGGCAGATTGAGGCTCACCCCTAAAGCTTCCACTGCACACGGAACACACATCAGCCTCACCTGGAGGAGAAAGATGCCAGGTCCGGGGTCCCACTGCTGAGACGATGGTACAAGCAGTTCATGTACTGCCATGGGCCCTGCAGATGGATGGCAGGTGCCCTGTGTGCCAGGGGACAGCACGACAGAGGGACAGTGTGTGCCAGGGGACAGTATGTACCAGACAGCATACACCAGCGGACAGTATGTACCAGGGGTGTTCTGCACCAGGGTCAGTAAATACCAGTATATACAGGGGTCAATATATACTGGAGATTAGCATATACCAGGCGGCAGTATTTACCAAGTGTCAGTGTATGCCAGGGGGACAGTATTTAGCAGGGGGAAATATAAACTAGGGAGCAGTATAACCAGGTGGCAGTATATGCCAGAGAGTAGTATATACCAGGGGTCAGTATGTACGAAGGGTCAGTATTTACCAGGGGACAGTCTTTACAGCGGTCAATATATTCCAAGAGGGCAATATATACCAGGGGGCTGTATATACCACAGGGCAGTATGTATCAGTGGGCAGAATATACCAGGGGTCAGCATATACCACAGGTCAGTATATACCACAGGTCAGTATATAGCAGAGGGCAGTATATGCCATGGGTGGGGCAATATACACCAGTAGGCAATATATACCAGGGGGAAGTATATATCAGTGGGCAGAGTGCACCAGGAGGCAGTATTTACCAAGGATCAGTATATACCAGGGGGGTAGTATTTACCAGGAAACCGTATATACCATGGGTCAGTATTTACCAGGGGGCAGTATATAGCAGGGGTCAGTATATGCCAGGGGGCAGTATACACCAGAGGGCTGTGTATAACAGTGGGCAGAGTATACCTGGAGGCAGTTTCTGCCAGGTGTCAGATCAGTATACACCAGGGGGCGGTATATACCAGGGATCGGTATATACCAGAGGGTAGTATTTACCAGGGGGTAATATATACCAGGGGGCAGTATATACCAGGAGTCAGTATATACTAAGAGGCAGTATATACCAGGGTTCAGTATATACCAGAGGGACTGTATTTACCAGGGGGCAGTATAGACCAGGGGGCAATATAGGCCAGCGTGCATGCCAGCCTGTTTCCTTGTAGCTTCATCAGCATGATTCCTGTGATCAAAGTCTATCTCTCTTTTCAGTTTGAAAATCCCATGAAAACATCCAAGCATTTTTGTGAGTCTGACATGAATTGCCAAAATGCCCCCTGGGAAGAATTGCTGCAACTTACAGCAGGTGCACAAGACGTCCCTTCGCACTTTAAGCAGCTCCTTCAGGTCTTTCCAGCTTGATGACCTCCGGCAAGAAAATGTGGGTTTCTTGGTTTATTTAATGTAAATGTTATTCTTAATTGTTTCTTGGTTTAAATTCCTTCCCATCAGGGGATAGATCCCCAAGGGCACGAATGAAATTGGTGAGTCCTTGTATCTGCCACAAAGTCTGGCACAGAACTGGGACCCCAGCCTTACCCATAAAAATGAGTAGTTTGAAGACATGCGTGGGGCAAATTCATCCCAAGACAGAGCGTATTGTGATTTTAAACCCTCAAGTCCTCAATTAAATTAAAAATCAGTTTAAAAGGCCCTGGGAAAATTTGGGGGAGCACGCAGGGAAATGGGCACTCAGGCACCGGGGGTGGGAGTGTAAATGACTTCAGTGTTTCTGGAAAGCAATTTCCCCAGGTGATTCCAGATCCTGGAAATCACTCATGCCCTTTTATTAGGTAATTCCACACCTAGGGAAGATCCTGAGGAAATAAAAAAATAATCAGAGATGCACAGAAAGATTTATTTATGTACCGACGTGTTCACTGCAGTAGAGCTTATAAATAAATTGGAGACAGCTCGATGTCCATCAGCAGGCAGCTGACTTCAGTAGAGCGTGGTGTGTTCATACAAGGGAATTCTTTGCAATCCTTAAAATTCAAGTTTTAAAAGATCTTTTAAATGGCGGGGTAGAAACCGTGTGTAATGTTGAATGAAGAAAGCAGATTATAGAAATATGTTCTGTGTGGTCTCAATATTATGAAAATCCCTGTGCATATGTGCACGGAAAAAAGAGTGGAAAGACACAATACAAATACTGCAGAGCTATCACTGGAATGTGAGATTAAAGTTAATTTTTCTTTCCTTCTTATACTTCTCTGTGTTTTCCAAAATCTCTGTGATGAGCGCGTATTACTGTTACAGTCAGCGTTTCTGAACTCAGACACAAATTCGGACAAGTGGGTGGTGGGGGCAGACTTGAGAAGAACAGACTTTTTGATTAAGAGAGGGAGAAACAATGAGAAAGAAGAAAAGTGAAGAGGTGCTGGTTTAATTAAAAAAAAAATCATGAAACAGGACAATGAAGGCCATTGCATCTTAATAAAGTTGACAGCCCATCAAGTTTTTCTCTTCACAAATTTTAATCCAGGAAGGGCAGCATTGAAATGCAGCAGGTGAGAACTGTTGGAGCTGGAGCATCTGAGAAGGGTACAGTTGCACCGGAGACGTGAGTGCATCTTTCTGAGGAATCACAGACGCAGGGGCAGGTCGGCCTCAGAGCCCCGGACTCACCCTCTTGATGTCTCGATGTTGAGTCTGGCGTCGGGGACAGGCTGTATTTGGTGTGTGGCTCCCTCCCTCCGCTTCTTAGGAGAGCACCCACCCCTGTTTGGAGTGCTGACCTTCGCCCTCTCCATGTGGTTGTGTGTGTTGGGGGTGGGGTGGGCATCCGTCCTGTAGCTTACGCAGCTCCTGGCCTGGGCACGGCCATGACTCAAGCTGGGGCAGCTACAGCCCTCCCCGGGCATTTGCCTGAACCCTGCAGGGGGTCTTCCTTCCTCTGGAGGGATGTCGTAATGCCCCCCTGCCCTCCGTAAGTGCATCTGTTAGAAGAGACACTGAGCCCAGCACATGGAGAGAAACGGGGTAAGGAGAAGGAGAGCAAGAAATAGAGAAAAATAGAGAAATGTAGAGAAGCCGAGAGTATTAAGACCCACTCGGGGCCTCCCTGGTTGAGACATCCCCTGGGCGGCTCAAGCTGGTCCGAGTTGGGATTCTGCACCTTCTGTCAGCCTGAGACTGTATTTTCATTTCAACTTCCCATCAAACATTTGTAAAACTGGATGTTTCTGCCCATAGAGAATATCAGATTCCAAAAGTGGAAACCATGCAGGCCCCATTCTCCGATCACGACGTAATAAAACGGGAGACTAATAAAAAGAAAGGGGTGGGGAGGAAGAATGTAAGGAGACACGCCACAAGAGCGGACCTAAGAACGTCCAACACGCACCTCGGAAGAGCCCCCCATCGAGGCTCATTGGGGAAATGCAAATTAAAACCACACATCCTTTCGGGTCCCTACAAGTGAGAAAACTGACAATACCAAGTGCTGATGAGGATGTGGGGGAGCCGGACCCCACGTACACTGCCGGGGGGGCATGCAAAATGGTTCAGCTACTCTGGGAGTCAGTTTGGCGGTTTCTTAAAAGCTAAATATACATTTACCATGTGACCCGGAAATCCTTCCAGGTATCTGTCCGAGAGAATTGAGAACATGTGTGCACACAAATCTCGTGCACGGACGCTCGCAGCAGCGTCATTCATAATAGCCCCAAAGTGGAAGCAACCCAGTGCCCAGCAGCTGGTCAAGGGATAAGCAAGTTTTGGCACAGCCAAGTAGGATCCCGGCCCAGCAAAGAAAAAGAAGGGATTACTGACGAGCGCAACAACCTGGGTGCGTCTCAAAGCATTATGCTCAGTGAAGGGAGCCGGACACAAAGGGCTGCGTTCTATATGCTTCCATTCCGAAGAAATTCTAGAAAAGAATCAACACAGGAAGCAGATGGGATGGGTGGCTGCCTGAGGTGGGGCAAGGAGTGACTGCAGAAGGGCCCATGGGGACTTTCTGGCAGGATACTCCCCAAACTGGACCAGAGGTGTAGGCCCAGAAATTTTCTTCCCCATCTTGGGGACTTCCTTTTCCTCTCGTGGGACAGCCATATACCATGAATGTCTGATGGCCATAAAAAATGTTGTAGAATTTTTTTACTTTTCCTGGGCTGTCAGATATGTTATTTATTTATTTATTTTTTTGAAGATTAGCCCTGAGCTAACATCTGCCGCCAATCCTCCTCTTTTTGCTGAGGAACACTGGCCCTGAGCAAACATCTGTGCCCATCTTCCTCTACTTTATATGTGGGATGCCTGCCACAGCGTGGCATGACAAGCGGTGGGTGGGTCCGCACCCGGGATCCAAACCATGAACCCTGGGCCGCCGAAGCGGAACTGCGAACTTCACTGCTGCACCACCAGGCCGGCCCATGTGTTAAGTTTTTAAAAAAGCAGATTATAAAACTATATATGCAAAAGGATTCCGTGTTTGTCAACTACGTCTGTGTCTGGAAGTTATTTTCTTAAATTTTTGCTGATTTTTAAAAATCGTGTCTGCTCAATGAATGCGTATTGCTTCCATAATGAAAAAATATAAAAGGCATTTGTAAAAAGCCTGGGGCCCTTCCTTTCTGGTCTTTTCCCCCATCACCTTCTGGATTCTAAAGTTTAATTATGGTGGTGGTTGCATGACTTTATACATTTACCCAAACTGATAGAACTAACCATTTAAAATGAGCGTATTTTATTGTATAGTCAGCCCTGGTGGTCTAGTGGATAAGGTTCGATGCTCTCACCACTGAGGCCTGGGCTCGTCCTGGTCAGGGAACCGTACCCCCCAACTGACACTTGTCACACTGTGGGGGCTGTGTGTTGCTGGGATGCTGAAGCTCTGCCACTGGTGTCTCAGACACCAGCAGGGTCCCCCATGGCGGACAGGTTTCAGCGGAGCCTCCAGACTAGACAGACTAGGAAGAAGGACCTGGTCACCCACTGCCAAAATAATCGGCTATGAAAACCCTCTGCCCAGCAGTGGAGCGCTGTCTGATAGAGCCCTGGAAGGTGGGAAGATGGCGCTGAAAGACCAGGCGGGCTTCCGCTCTGCTGTGCACGGGGCGCTAGGAGTCAGAATCAACAACACCGCACTAACAACAAGTTTTATTGTATGTAAGCTATACCCTTAAAAGCTGAAAACTAGTAAAACTGGAGAAATACGAATAAGGTCTGTGAATTGTATCAATGGCAATTTCCCAGTTGTGATATTGTACTGTAATTACGCAAGATGTCAACACTGGGAGAGGCTGGCAACCCCCAGAAGCTGGAAGAGGCGTGGAAGTCTCCCCTGGAGCCTTCAGAGGGAGCGTGGCCCTGCAGACACCTTCTTTTCGGACTTCCGTGTCCAGAACCATGACAATAAATTTGTGTCGTTTTAAGCTGCCTAGTCTCTAGTACTCTGTTACGCTGGCACAGGAAACTCAAAGGGAGGTCTTTGAGCCCCTGACGGTGATGACATTAGCATGCGTGTGGAGGGATGGGTTAGGCCATAAAAAGTGCCAGACTGGGGCCGGCCTGGTGGCGCTTCGGCGGCCCCAGGTTCGCTGGTTCAGATCCCGGGTGTGGACATGGCACCGCTTGGCTGGACATGCTGTGGCAGCCGTCCCACATATAAAGTAGAGGAAGATGGGCACGGATGTTAGCTCAGGGCCAGTCTTCCTCAGGAAAAAGAGGAGGATTGGCGGCAGATGTTAGCTCAGGGCTAATCTTCCTCAAAAAAAAAAAAGGTACCAGACTAATTGGTTATCCTTTAGGCAAAAAAATAATAAAGTGGTACACTTTACATCAACAAAAATTTAAAAAGTAGACGGATAAACGGTTAAATTAAAAAAAGAATGCTATCAGAGAAGAAAATATAGGACAGATAAGTTTGTTTACTCATGGAATGTTTTTTCTAAGCATAATAAAAAATCCATTTCCATTAAAGGAAAAAACTCGACGGATTTAAACTTCTATACATCAAAAAAATAGCAAGAACAAAGGAAAAGATAAATAACGCTCCTAGGATGCATTCTTGCCGAGAAGATTTAAGCTGAGTCTAATCGAGCCTGCGGGCCACCGTTCTCATTTATAGCAAAGACGGGTGAACTTGGAAAGGGTTAAGTGACCCCACAGGAGAATAAGTGGACAAACCCCAAATTCAGGACTCTCCTGAAACCCCCAACTTGGTCTCATTGAAGGGCAAAGTCATTAGGATAAAAAAGATGAATAACGATACAGATGCGTCAAAAAGCAAACGCAGGGCTGAAGCTCGGTTGGGTCTTGGTTCAAAAAAGAGAAATTTTGGGGACAGCTGGGAAATTTGCATCTCCGTTGGATATTAGATGAGACCCAAGAATTATTTGTCATTTTCTCTGGGGTGACAATGGTTTGGCGGTTAGATGGGAGACTGTCCTGGTTCTCACGGGGTGTATATTGAAGGGTTTAATGCTGAGGTGTCATCCATGTCTACAACTTCTTTCCAACGAATCAGCAAAACAAATCGATAAAGCAAATGTGGCAAAATGCTGAGAATTCAGTGGAGGCCCCCAGGTGTCCACAGCGCTCTTCTTTCAACTTTACAGTATGTTTGACATTTTTCGTAATAAAAAGTTAGTGAGAAAAATGCACATGTAACATACGTAAATGGACAGGAGGTTAATGCCTATAGTACTTTATTCGTTATAGAAATAAAAAAATAGAGCCCAAGAGAAAAATGTGCACATACATATAAAGAGACAATTTGCAGAACAAAAAGTTCCGATAGTAAATACATGAAAAGACGACCCCAGCCCAGTAATAATCTAATAAATGCAGATTAAAATATCAATGCTGTTTTCACCCATCAGACTGTCACCAATTTAAAAAATGGGCACAGACGAGTTTAAAGACCGGTGGTGGTGAGGACGTGGGTCTGAGGCCGCTCCTGAGCTGTGGGTTGGAGCGTCAACAGGTGCAGGCCACCTAGGGGACGAGCGGTCTGTGTCTGTTGAAATTTAAGACACCCTTTAACCCTGCAGTTCCGTTTCTAGGAACACCTCCTCCAGGAAGGTTACTGCAGCAGGGCTGCAGAAAGTAGAAAGTGGGAAACGACCTTGATGCTCAGGATGGGGGCTGTTGAAGAGATTATGATAATCCACATGAGGGGACACGTCCCGTACCACATCCCATCGTCTGCACGCAGGAAGAGTGCCTGGGATGGGGGTTGAGTTGCAGAGCTGCGTTTAAGATGCCAGACAGGGGGCGGCCTGGTAGTGCAATGGTTAAGTGTGCATGTTCCGCTTTGGTGGCCCAGGGTTCACCCATTCCGATCCTGAATGCAGACATGGCACCCCTTGGCAAGCCACGCTGTGGCAGGCGTCCCACACATAAAGTAGAGGAAGATGGGCATGGATGTTCGCTCAGGGCCAGTCTTCCTCAGCAAAAAGAGGAGGATTGGCAGCAGATGTTAGCTCAGGGCTAATCTTCCTCAAAACAAAAAACAAAAAACAAAAAACAAAAAACCCTGACAATTGTGCCTCTCTCTCCTTCTGGCTCTTCAAGCCCGAAAAGCGTCTGGAAGGGCGTGAACTTGAAGGTGGAGCTGGTAAGGGTGGGATCTTTTATTTCCTTTCACATTTTATCTTTTTGAAATGTTTACACAGTGTATGCACTATTTTCTTTATTGTGGTAAAGTATACATAATGTTTACCATTTTAACCATTTTGAAGTGTGTATCTCAGTGGCATTAAGTACATTCACAACGTTGTACAACCATCCCCACCACCTGGTTCCAGAGCATTCCCATCACCCCAAAGAGAGACCCTGTACGCCCCCCCCCACCTCCAGCCCCTGGCAATCACCAATCTATTTTTTGTAGATTTACCTATTTTGAAAGTTTCATATAAAGGAATCATAAAATATGTGGGCTTTTGTGTCTGGCTTTTTTCACTTAGGAGCGTGTGTTAATTTTGTATTAATTTTCTTTAAAATAATAAGTTACAAGGCAATCTGGGGAGCACAAAGCCTGAGCCTGGGGTCCTGGCTGTCCCCCGTGGGATGATGGACATGAGACCATTGGAGTGGGAAGACTGGGGACAGAGGCCCTCGCGTGCCTCCCGGAACCTCCCAGCCTGGCGCCAGCATGGCCCGGGATGGAGGAAGTGGCTTTGGGAAGTGAGGAGGGCAAAGGAAATGGGGTGATTTCAAGGCAGAAGCCAGGAGCTCACCAGTCAGGCGACCATATACCACAAAACCACACGGACAACTCATGGGTTTAGAGAGGACAGATCTGAGCTGGCCTTCCAGAGTCCCAGAGGGAAGGCCCAGCTGTGGTCTGTGGTGGCAGAGAGCAGGACACCCAGGGTCACCTGGCAGGGCCCCAGCCCAATGCTGTGGCCATGTGAGCAGAGCTGGCAGAGGGACATGGATGGAAAGTGACCGGCCTGCAGAATGCCGGCCCAGGGGAGCAGAATGTACGTTCTGGAGGTCGAGGTCGGGTTTTGGCAGGAGTTGAGATGGATTTGAGTCCTGGCATGTGGCTCTAGGGAGCTCCTCTCGGTGTTTGGAGCCTCAGTTTCCTCCCTGCAAAGTGGGCATGACACACTAATCGTGCGACCTCACCTGGTGGCTTCAAGGATTCAGGAGGGCCAGCTACTGATGTTACTAATTGACCTTGAATGTGAAGCGGGCTGGCCCTCTGGAAAGTTACAGAGCGGGGATGCCTGTCCAGGGCAGATGAGTGGAGACCCTGACCATGTGACTCCGGGGAGCTGGGCTGCGTCAGTGATACGATGGCTGCACTTCTTGCCCTGGGAGCTGGCGGGAGGGCCCAGAGCAGGGACAGCCCCCACCAGGCTGGCAAAGGGGGAATGCCAGTAGCAGGGTGGCTTGGGGGCCAAGAGGCCTGATTCAGACTCCCAGGGCCGGCCAGCTGGAGAGGACGGGGGATAGTGTGAGGAAGGGGTCGAACTGCTGCCCTGGGGTCAGCTGTACGTGGGCAGCTGTGGCCATCGACAGAGACCCCCACAGGAAGGGGTGCCAGGGGCTCCATTTGTAAAACAAATTTTTACTGATTATAAAAGTAAAACGTATTCCATAGAAAATATGTGAAAATTTAGATACAATAAAGATCATCCAGAAAAAAAGCCATATGAACATGTTTATATAAGTTTTTCTTCCTTGCTCTTTGCGTAGACGATATATGGAGACAATCTTTATCCTTTCTTCATTTGACGTTACATCGTGAGCATTTCCCCGTAAAGACAAATTCTTCATAAACATCACTTTTCATGATTGTACGGTTGTCACGGAGAATTGTCATTATTGAGCACTTGCGTGCTGGGGACACTTTAGAGAGATGACCTTGTTTAATCCTTGCCTTCCACTGGTCCAAGAAGCAGGCGAAATTGTTATATCCACTTTAGAAACTAAGTCTTAGAGAGATCAAATAACTTGCCGTATTAGTTTCCTGTAGCTACCGTAACAAATTAACACGAATTTAACGGCTTAAAACAAGACAAATGTATTATCTCACAGTTTTGGAGGTGAGATGCCTGAAATGGGTCTCACCGGGCCAAAATTGAGATGTCGACCGGGCTGGTCCCCTCTGGATCCTCCCGGGGAGAATGTTTGCTCGTCTTTGTCAGTTTCAGACGGTCTACGTTCCTCGGCTGGCGGCTCCTTCCTGCCTGCAGCAGTGCAGCATCTTCTGTCGCTTTCTCTCTGACCTCTGCTTCCGTCCTCACATCTCCTCCTCTGACGCTGACCCTTCCCCCTTCCTCTTTCACGTCTGAGGACCGCCGTGATTACACTGGGCCCACCTGAATAATCCAGGATCATCTCCCATCACAAGGTCTTTAACTTCATCACGTGTGGAAGCTGTAACATATTCACAGGTTCTGGAGGTTAAGACGTGGACATCTTTGGGGGCGGTTCTTCTGCCCACATGACACAGTGCGGGTGGTGGAGGCCGGAGTCCTCCCTGACGACATCCTCTGATTGATTTGACCACTCCCTGTTGCTGGCTGTTTAGATTATTTCCAGTTATTTTAACTTTGTATAAGTAATGCTGTGATGGACATCTTTGTATGTAAAACTTTTGTTTTATTGCCTTAGGGTACGTTTCTGGATCAAAAGATATAGTAAGTTCTGCTGTTCTTGGTATCGAGTGCTAATGGGCTTCCCAAAAAGCCTGGCTGCTGCCTGCCCACCAGCAGCTCAGTATTTATCAGGGAATTCCACCGCACGTTTTCGTCCTACAGTGGGAACAAGAAAAAGTGAGTCCAGTCAGCAACGAGACCCAGTGCGGGTGGGGGTCCTGCTTAGTGTGGAGGATGAAAACTGCTGCTCTCAGGGGGAACCAGCCCACAGATACCTTTTATTTTGCTTGCACACTTCACGTATAAAACATGTATAAAAGTCACCATTTTAAAGTGTACACTTCAATGGATTTCAGTATATTCTTAAGGTTGTGCAACCATCATTGCAATCATTTCCACCATCCCCAAAAGAAACCCTGTGCCCATTAGCATGTCACTTCCCGATCCCCGCTCCCTTCAGCCCCTGGAAACCAGCAGTCGATGCCGCTTGGGGTGACATCAGGATTGAGGGAGCAAGTCCCTGGTGTGGAGCTGGCCCTCGGCAAATGTCAGATGTTATTATTATGTTCTCAGATGCCCTCCCCCAAGATAACTTGTGGAGTCGAAGGCGAAAGAGTAGATTACAGATCTTCCTTGACTCACAGTGGGGTTATGTCCTGATAAACCCATCACAGTTGGAAAATACCATAAGTTGAACCGTCTTAAGTCGGGGACCATCTGTATGGCACAGTATATGTCAGAGAGGGGAACAGAGCTAGGAGAGAGGCCACAGATGCGGGAGCCACGGGTCTCCCACCCCAAGAAGGGGACTACCAAATGCTCACAGCCAGGTAAGGGGGCTTTCTTCTGTCTCTCCACCCCCAGAATCGGAGGCGGGGATTTATGCCCAGGGACTAGCCGCCCGGGCCTTGTCCAGCGACAGTGGCAAGGTGTCCACCTCCTGAAGTGAGCACAGGGTGGGGTCAGGACCCCCCACCTTCTCTGCCTGCTGGGCAAGCTCTGCGCGGGGCTGGGTGCACAAGGGCAGGGGAGGGGGTGGGAGGGGGATAGGTGCCCACTGTCCCGGTTTCTCTGGGACCGAGGAGTCTCCAGGGTAGAGGGAAGAACTGTGTCCCCTGCATGTCCAAGTCCTAATCCTGAGGACGTGGGAATGTGACCCTATTTGCAGGTGTGATTAAGTCAAGGATGTCGAGACGGGATCACTCTGGCTTTAGGCCCACCCTAAATCCAATAACAGTCCTTATAGGAGAAAAGAGAGGGGGACTCGAGACACAGACCCAGAGAGAAGGCCATTTAATGGTGGACGCAGAGGTTGGAGTGATGTGTCCACAGGCCGAGGGCTGCTGTGAACCCAGAGGCTGGAAGCGCCTCCAGAACAAACCAACCTGCCAACACCCCAATTTCAGACTTCTGGCCTTCAGGACAATATGTCTCTGTTGTATTAAAGCCCTCCAGATTGTGGTAATTTGTTACAGTGGCCCTCGGAAACGAATACACCCAGGATGAGGGACTTTCAGTGCTAAAACCAGGATAATCCTGAGCAAATGGGCACAGCTGGTCAACCTGGCATTTGAAATATCTACCAACTTTTTTTTTTTTTTTGGTGAGGAAGATTGGTCCTAACATACGTTGCGAATCTTATTCTTTTTTTTTTCTCCCCAAAGCCCCAGTACATACTTGTATATCCTAGCTATAAGTCATTCTAGTTCTTCTATGTGGGACGCTGTCACAGCATGGCCTGATGAGTGGTGCCATGTCTGTGCCCAGGATCCGAATCGGCAAATCCCAGGCCGCCAAAGTGGAGCTTGCAAACTTAACCACTCGGCCAGGAGGCTGGCCCCTAAAAATCTATTATATTTGTTAAACTTGAGTCAAAATCCATGAGCTAGCTCTGGCTCAGAGAGCATTTTAAGTTTCTCATGGGTCATGACGGGTAATTTTTCTATGTCACAGCTCCCTCTGTTGTCTGTCCCTTCAGTGTCCAGCTTCGTGTAGCATCTGGGCCTCTGTCTGGTTGGCCTTGGGTCTCAGGGAGTAGGCATGGGCGGGGGGGGGGCCGTTGGCCTTCTCTGCAGCGCTGTGTCTTCAGGGGCCTGCAAGCACCCTGCATCTCAGCTGCCCCTCCGTCGAGAAGAGGAGATGCTCCCGGCCTGGCCCCCAAAGTGTTATGTGGACGGTCTGGCTGCCGGCTGGAGGATGCAGCGGATGACAAAGTGCCAGGCGGTCCTCACCATCCCTGAGCTTGTTCCGAGCCTGGAGAGCTTGTGGCTTCACTCAGGAAAGAAACAGCCGTCACCTGGGCCGCGGCAGGAGCCCGGAGCCCATCCCGTGACGAGAGCCGAGCTTCCCTGGGACAGCTTCTGCTGGTTTCCTTTCCCTCCTGCTGGCCCACTTCCCCCTGGATCAAGCAGTGGACCCGCTGATTACCTAACCAGCGAGACAGCCTGGGAGACAGGACGCACTCCACAACCGCCACCGCAGTCCCGACCCCGTTTTCCTGGCTATCCATCCTCGGGCCGGGGGGGGGGGGGGGGGGGTGACATTCGCCCGGGCGCACAGCTGTGGGCACCCCGCCTCCCCGACCCCTTGGGGACTGCCCTTGCAGCTGCAAAGTCAACAGCCGGAAAAGTCATTTTTGTCTTCTCACAGCTGGGGCCTTGCCTGGCTTCCTCCTGAGCCCTCTTGCCCTTCCCACTGCCGTCGGTCCAGGAAACCTCCTCCGACGGGCTGGACGCCGCCCAGCAACCCCCCGGAGCCCTCTCCTTCAGGCTTTGGCAAGAGTCGTGCGGCTGGAGATGTAGTTACGCCCCGGCCGAGTCCTGCCCCTGGACGAGGCCTCTAGAAACACACGCAGGCATTCCTTTTGATCTCACAGTTTCTCAAGTGTAAGGATTTAGAAACGTCTCTCGCCCCGAAGCTGGTGGCCGAGTGCCAGGAAGGGGAGGCAAGACGGAGGAGCGGGGCCGGCTGGGGGGGCGCTGTGGATTCCTCCTGAGGCCCGGCCCAGTGAGGGGACCAGTTTGCACACCGAGGGGGCGAGATACTCTTTTGAGAGTCTGGTCTTGTATTTTCCTCACATATTGTGTTTTCCATATATATATGAAAGTAATATCTGCTCATGGTAAAAATATATTTATAGCTTGTCTTTTGTGATATTTTTTATATCTTATGTTTTCTGTATGTATATATAGTGACATATGCTCACAGTAAAAGTAGCTTGTAAAATTGAGGTATTATTTGCGTATAATAAAGAGTACAGATCTTAAGGAAATAACTCAGTGTATTTTCACATATGTGTGCATCTGTGAAATTCCCGCTCAGATAGAGATGAAGGACGCCAAGGAGAAGACCCCTCAGGCCCCGCAGGAGCCACCTCTATTCTGGCCTCTAATACCATAGATTACTTTGCCCTTTTTAGAACTTCATATGAATAGAATCATACCGCGTCTCCTTTTTTCTGGGTGGCTTGTTTCACTCAGCGTTGGTCTGTGCGGTTCAGACCATCCACTTTTTATTGCTGAGTCGTATTCCATCGAGTGTCTGCTAGAAACTCTTCACGTAAAGTGTCTTTGCGAATTCACCGGGGATAACAAGAGGACAACGTTCTAGATGCGAAATCTGTGAGTCAGAGCACAGCTGGAGCCTAATTGCTCTTTCGGAAACTTTCACCAACGCCACACCCACCAATATTAGGCAAGACGCCTGATTTCTCGGGTCCTTGCCAGCGGTGGCGTTTATTCACCTTTGTGACAGACGCCCTAGAAGAACAAGGGCATCTCACTCTGGCTTTCCTGCTTACCTACGAGTGAGGCTAAGCTTTTCTCTAGGATTCATTGGTTGTTGGTACAGTACGCTTCTTTTTTAAGAATTGTCTGAATATTCTATTCAAATTCTTTTCCCATTTCTATTAGGCCATTCATCTTCTTCTGTTATATTTGTAAGCACTTTTTGTATGTTAAGAAAATAGGACCTTGTATTTGAAAGGCATGGAAGGAATATAATTAATGTTATACCTACAGCAAAACGTGGGCGGTTCTGATGTTAGTTTCAAGATTCGACTATCCAGCCACACTGTTCCTTTGCTTATGTGCCTCCACCACTCAATAAGAAAATTAGAAGTTTAATTAGAAGTTAAGTTTATTTTAGAACAAAATAAGCCCAGGACCGGAAGGCACCATCACTTCTCCATCTCGTTTCCAAGGCTGGCTTCAATTGACCCCAGCATACTTTCCCTCTGAGTCTAGACTGGGCCTCAGAATCCTTCTTAACCAAAAGCTCCGTGCAGTCAGTAGTGACTTGAGTTGGTGTGAGTTGAAACCTCTCTATCTCCTGGATGGAATGTCACCCACCGGCAGTTTGTTGAACAAGTCAGTGCACAGGAGAGGCGGATGGAGGAGCTGTCAGGGTCTGCACGGGTCTCCCCGGGTTGAGGGCAGGAGAGTGGAGCTTGGTGGGGGCAGGGGTTCTGTCTAGATGACAGTGTGCAGCATAGCAGGTTCTTACTAAACGGTCGGTGAACACTGACTAGGAGGTTCTGTCTGGATTTTGGAGACGGGGAGGGAGCTGGGCGAGGACGGGGGTGGGGGCGGGCGTGGTGCGCCGGGAGGGTTCATGGTGAATGTGAAGATCGAGTTTTGGAGCAACGCACACGTACTGACCTGTTTGTAGGTTCTTGTCCATGTTTGTTTACCCCACAGGTGAGTTTGTTCGGTGACAACCTCGGGGCCTTTCCAGAACTAAAGAGAAAGGGGCGGGCGGGTGGGATCCTGGGTGACGATGGGAACAGCTGCTTCCCTTCGCCGGCATCCATGACATCGGTGTTCCCGGCCACGCTGGCCAGGGCTCGGGGAAGCTGCAGACCTTGAACAAAACGTACCGCCTGGGCGTTTTCCCCGTTCTCCTTCCCGCACTGCGAGGCCTCCCCACCTGCCTCCAGGAGGCTTTGCAATTTAAACTTGAAAATGCTGAAGCCTCCCCCTACAGCCACTTGGGATGACTCGGTTGCCTTTCCACATCCTTCCAATTAATTCCTTGGCTTCGTGCATCCCTCAACATCCTCTTTCTCATTCCACTGCGAAATGAAATGTTTTTACATAATCTGAGGGAAATATTTCAACGTCGAGGTCACCGCAGCTTGCAACCTAAATGTCTGGGCTTCTTAGTGGAGCTAAGCGGAGGGCATTAGGTACCCGGATGCGGCTCCTTACAGTTCACCTCCTCTGTGTGCGCGTGCACGCACGTGGGTGTGTGTACAGCGTGGGTTGTGAACAGGCTCACACAATTCTCTGGGCACACAATTCCTTTGTATCCTGTGTACATTATAGGTGCCGCATTGAAAAGCCAAAACACCAGGTGCCAGTTGTTAAAGCACAAGGGCTGAGCGCCAGCTAGGAGACAGCTCCTGGGCTGCGCGGAGGGGCGCCGGGGAATAAGATGGGGTCCCTGCCCTCGAGGAGCTTTGCTCAACCCCCAAACTGGCAGCCATGGGCTTCATTTGGAGCCCAGATGTGATGTGTGGCCTATGCAGAGCCCAACCTGGCTTTTTTTTTTTTTTTAACTTAAATTATGGTAAAAGACAGATAAAATAAAATTTACCATCTTAACCTTTTTTTTTGAGGAAGATTAGCCCTGAGCTAACATCTGCTGCCAATCCTCCTCTTTTTGCTGAGGAAGACTGGCCCTGAGCTAACATCCATGCCCATCCTCCTCTACTTTGTGTGTGGGATGCCCACCACAGCATGGCTTGCCAAGTGGTGCCATGTCTGCATCCAGGATCCGAACCAGCGAACCCCCGGCCACCAAAGCAGAACATGAGAACTTAACCGCTGCGCCACCAGGCTGGCCCCCATCTTAACCATTTTTAAGCATGCAACTCAGTGGCATTAAGTTGTGCACCCATCACCACCATGCGTCTCCAGAACTCTCTTTGTCTTCCCAAACTTCAATAAGCAGTTCCCCAGCCCTGCCCCCAACCCCCACAGCCTCCATCCTACTTTCCGTCTCTGTGAATTTGACTTCTCCAGGTGTCTCAACGTAAATGGAATCGTACACTATTAGTCCTTTTGAGACGGGCTTATTTCACTTTGTACAGTGTCCTCCAGGCTCGTCCGCGCTGTGGCACTGTCGGGATTTCCTTCCTTTTTATGGCTGACTAATCTTTCACGGTGTGGGCGGGCCCCACGGGGTTGACCTGGCCTCCTCGGATGGTCACGCGGGTGCTCCCCTCCTCAGCCACAGGGAAGAGTCGGCTATGAACACGGTGTCCAGACATCCAGCAGGGTTTTTAAGCACACCGAATTAGTTGTCAACATCTAATAGCTGGGAGAGTTCACCCCCAGAATACCCAGCGTCCAGCTTCTTGTGAAACATAGGGCAATCTGGCCACACGGGGCTGCTGTCCTGCGTGGCAGCAGCCGGCAGAGCGGATGGAAGCTGGTCCTCAGCCGCGGACAGCGTTGTCGGGACCCTGAGACCAGAGGCCAACGGCCCTTTTTTACTGTGCTTATGCCGTTGTTTTCCTTACAGTCCAGTTAAGAAAAAGGCAACATACTTCCATGACTTGCATCTCTATCAAAAGTGGAAAATAAACAACAGGCGGAGAGGTCTCTGTGTTTGGGGAAAGAGGAGCCATCCTGCATATTGAACATAAGGCAGGAAGGGTCTGCTGGTGAAGAGCCCCGTGGCTCCCTGTCCCATTTCCCCCCCAGTTAGGTGTCCTGCCAGGCATTCCAGTGGGCCTCTGGCCAGGGTTTTGGTGTTCCAGGCTCCGGGTGTGGCTTGGCCCCTATTAGTGGGTGAGCCAGGCATCTAGATAGTGATGTCCTGATGGCCCATTGCCAGCTCATCAGACGGACAAAGTAAGCAGGTGCAGTGGGTTCATGGCGGCCCCTAAAAGCCAGTTCATGTCCTGACCCTTGGTACCTCAAATGGGGCCTTTTATGGCAAAGGGCGTTTGCAGATATAATTAAGGGTCTGGAGATGAGATTATCCTGGGTTAACCGAGTGGGCCATAAATCCAATGACAAAGGTCCTTTTCAGAGGCAGCAGAGGAGAGCCACACACAGAAGGGAAGGCCACTCGAGGGCGGAGGCAGAGATTGGAGTGAGCGGCCCCCAGCCCGGAGACACTGCAGCCCCCAGAGCTGGATGAGGCAAGGAAGGACTCTCCACCCGGGGCCTCTGGAGGGAGCACGGCCCTGCCGACGCCTGGATGTGACTTCTGGCCTCCAGAGCTGCGAGAGAACGAATACGACTTGCTTCGAGCCCTTCCATTTGTGGTACTTTGTTACGCAGCCACGGGACACCAACACAGCAGGACACCACATCATCTGTGGACAAGAGGGAGGCGCAGGCCCGGACCTTCAAGATACAGTTAACACGAAATATGGAATGCTTTTGGCTTCATTGGCCTTTGTGGTCCGAGCCACAGGGCAGCGAGGCCCCGCTCCGTCTGTGTCACAGCAGAGGGGCTGGCACTGGCTGAAGTTTGAAGACTACAGGGACCCCCCCTCCCCACTTTCACAGAGAGGGAACTGGGCACAGAGAGGGCACGGTGACTTGCCCAGGGTCTCATATTTAATCACTTGCAAACCTGGACGTGGGACGGAACGAAAAGAAAGAGTAAAATGTGGGCGCTGATGACTAATGTATTCCGTGAGTGTGGGTGGTGGCGGGACCCTAGCTTTGCGTATTGTCTTTAAAAACAATCAGAAGTCCGAATGCCATCTCTTTGCTCTTGGAACCGTGGTTCTTCCGCAAGGATGAACTGCTTTCCCCTCGCTCGCTTACCCGTCCTTTGAATCTCTTTGCAGGGCTGACCTGACTCAGGTTTCATATGAGAAGAACAAACCTCTTTTGAAAATGACATAAACAGAAGACATCAGTTCATTAATAAAGTCTTAAGAGTAGCCATATTAAGAACTAAACGACCAAAGAAAACCTTGACACAGAACCTTTTCGGGCAGATCCCCCCACAGCGGGTGTGCAGCTTGGGAGGAACCACCGGTCCCGGAGAGACACGGGGTCCTTCCCGTCGTCCGGGCTGCACATTCACAAATTCCCCAGCGCTGCCTCTAACCTGCTTGTTTAGCTGAAGTTTTCATGCAAGACTCCAGACAGAGCGGTTTTCTCTGCATTATGGTTTGTTCGAAAAGGCTGGTCCTTTCTGGTGTTTGTTCTCCAGAATGAGTTTCTCCCAAGGAGCCGCCGGTTGAAAGAACCACTTCCCTAATTAATTCCAGATGGGGAATATGTTCAATCTGCATATTTTATTAACAGGGTGTGAGGGATCTGTTAAGGTGAGCTCCGTTTGAAAAAACAAGAGCAGTCTGATGATCGCTCGAATCTGGTGACGGAAAAGCATCACCTTCCACATCGTCCAGCCCCCAGGAGTCAGTTCACCGCGGTTTGGCTGACCCCCCCGCAGCTGGGGCCTGGAGAAGCCTCAAGGAGAAATTTCCTCGTGCTCTGTGGAGTGTCCTTGTCCACCTTCCCGCAGCTCCTTTCTTGGAGGAATCGGGGCTCCAGCCAGGCGCTGGTGGGAGCTGCGACCTCCTCAGAGGGGGGACATGCCCAGGCTGCTCCTCCTGGCTCCTGTCACACAGCCTGTCCCTGTGGGTCCCCCACAGCAGCATCTATCAGCCAACCAGAGGACCGGGAGAGCCCCGCGGGAAGCCAGCTAAAGACACTGGGTCCTGCTGTTGACGCTTCATGGCCTGAAGCAGAGCCACCGTGCAGCCTCTCTGGGGTTTTTTTGTGTGTGTGTGTGGGACGCCAGAATCTGCTTTTTTAAAAATTATACTAAAATACACATAACATAAAACTTGCCATTTTAACCATTTTAAGTGTCTAATTCAGTGACATTTAGTACATTCACAATGTTGTGCAAGTGTCACTGCTATCTAGTTCCAGAACATTTTCTAAGCGGTCACCCACTCCACTCCACTGTCCCCCAGCCCCTGGCAACCACTAACTGCTTTCTGTCTCTGTAGATTTGCCCATTCTGGACATTTCATATTAATGGAACCCTACATATGTGGCCTTGTCTGGCTGGCTTCCTTCACTGAGCCTGATATTGTCAAGCTCATCCCTGAGGTAGCGTGTGCCAGTGCTCCATTCCTTTTCCTGGTTGAGTAATATTCCATTGCATGGGTACATTACATTTCATTTATCCATTCTTCTGTCAATGGACACTTGGGCTGTTTCCACCTTTTGGTTATTGTGAACTGGGCTCCTATGAACCTTTGTGGATAAGTGCTTGTTTGAACACCTGTTTTCAATTCTTTTGGGTGTGTGTACCCAGGACTGGAATTGCTGGGTCACATGGTAATTCTATATTTAACTTATTGAGGACCCACCAAACTATTTTCCACAGTGGCTGCACCATTTTGCATTCCCACCAGCAATATATGAGGGTTCCAACTTGTCCACACCCTCACCAACACCTGTTATTTTCTTTCTTTCTTTTTTTTTTTGTGAGGAAGATTGGCCCTGAGCTAACATCTGTGCCAGTCTTCCTCTATTTTGCATGTGGGTTGCCACCACAGCCTAGCTTGACTGGTGGTGTAGGTCCTTGCCCTGGATCTGAGTCTGTGAACCCGAGCCACCGAAGCCAAGCACACTTCACCACTATGCCCCTGGCTGGGCCCCCCTTTTTTTTTTTATCGTAGTCATCCTACAGGGTGAAGTGGCAGCTCACTGTGGTTTGGATTTGCATTTCCCTGATGACGAATGACGTTGGGCGTCTCTCCATGTGCCCGTTGGTCATTTGTAGGGCCTCCCTCACGTGTCACCAGCCCCTCCTGCGACAGTGGACAAGGGCCTCTTCCTCCAAGCCTCAGTTTCCTCGTCCATCCCAAAGGCAGTCGTGCTGGGTTCAAGCCGAGTTGTCCCTACGGCCTCTGAAGGATAGGAAAATCCCGCCTCTTCGGCACCTCTTTAGGTAGACCTCTACTGCCTTTTCGTCAAGTTTACAAGGCTGCAGAGGATGCGATAGCCAATGCGTTGTAAAATTCGGTATTTAAAAAACAAAACAGTTCCCCCCTCGGTAGAAGCAAAACCTGACATTTTGCCCTGCCTCCAACAGCACCGTGCAAGTCACATTTCTCCACCAAAAACAAACCAAGCCTGAGAAAACCCAAAATCACAGAGTCCCCAAATAATAAAAGCCCATTTCCTGTGAACCTCCACCTATCAGATAACCACGAGAATTTCAGTCCTGACCTTTGCTCTTCCCTCAGGTGTCCTGACCTTTTGGATCAGCATAAGCACCTGACAAAGCGGCTGCTGGCCCACCTGGGACAGCACGCGAACGTGGTGACCTTGCTGCTTTTGTGATTTTCTGCCCTGCAAATCCTGGAAGGTCTTTTGTATTTGGTGAGCCCGTCCCTCTGAAGTCTGCCTCCACTGCCCTCTTGCCAGGAAAACTTTCTTACTCTAAACGCGCCTGCCTCAGTTTTCCTTGGGCAATTCTTTCATGTATTCCTAGCGAAATGTAAATAATGTGGCCACGCGGCCTCCCACCATTCCAGAGACACGGGCAAATTCTTCTTCCTTCTTTTCTCCTCCACCTTGGGGTCCTGTTTCACGTCCGCCACTGAATTTTATTTTAATGAAAACACTTTTATGTTTGAAAGTAATTCACTATCACCAGGCACAGGTATCTGCAACAAAAACATGCGCCTCATTTGAATTTAAAATGCTTTCTTTCCTGTGACTCTAAGGCTCTCAGAATTTAAAGAAAAAAATCACCCTGGATTGAATGAGTAACGCAATTAATCAATTCCTCAAACCAACGTAAATATGTTAAAACTGTGGTATACATTTGTGATATATAAATATATAAGTGAAATTCTTTTGGACCGCATTTCTCAGTGAGGCGGCTGAGGCTGTGCGGTTTCTAACGGTTCCTGTCTCCTTGGGCGCATATTACACTCTTTGAGACGGTTCCCAGTCAGTTCCAGCCCTCTCTTTCATTTTCATTGGTGTAGGCATGAGAAAACTTGTTACATAAATTCGTACATGGTAATGGGATAGTCCTGTTAGGAGGATGTCGCTCCACTTTTTGAACTTCTTCGCAGATTTAAGCCAGAAGCCACAGTGATTTATCGCCAAAAACAAAACAAAAAAATCGACCGGATCAGGTTTTCCTCCGGAAGGAGAGGATTCTGGGCCTTAGCGGCTCGCCTTCTCCGCGCTCTGGGTGTGTGAGTGACCCGGGCCCTCCGAGCCCCGAGGCTCCCAGTTCCCACCCTTCCCCGCCTCCTGCCGCGTGGGATGGAGGGGGCCACTTCGGGAGGCGCGATCCGGATTAGGCGTCCCCGAGGCCCGGGGTCCCGAGGCTCAGCCCCTCGCAAGCCGTCCCCGGGAACGCGCCCAGGGCAGCCCCTACCCGGCCGTTCTCGCACCTGGCCCGCTGCTGCGGCGGCGCCGGCGCCAGGGGCCTCGGGGATGCGGGGGCGCTTCCGGGCGGGGCGGGGTGGGGGACCCGGGCCGCTGCGCCGATCGTCCCGTCCGGGGGTGCGCGGCGCGGAAGGTCGGCCAGCCCCTGAAGTGACCCCTCAAGGTCTGCTGCAGAGAGGGCGAAGGAACCCGCCCCACGCTGGTCACAGCGGGGAGGGGGCGCACCAGCCTGCTGCGCGTGCGCGGACCCGGGTGCGCCCCCACCGCGGCCTGTGCCTGCGAGTGTAGACGCTGCGGGGGGCCTGTTCCAAGCGCGCATCCTCCGGCGTCCGGGTCCCGAGTGTGTGTGTGTTGTACGTGTATTTATGGTGTGTGTGGCTGGGATGTGGAGTGATGTGTATAGTGTGGGGTGTATGCGGCGTGTGCAACGTGTGTGGTGTGCGCGCGTGTATGTGCGTGCTTCTGTGTGGCGTGTATTTTGTGTGTGTTTGGAATGTGTGGGGAGGATGTGGTGTGTGAAGCATGCGTGTGAGATGAGTGTGCAGCGTGTCCGGCGAGCGTGGGCTTCTGTGTCCCCGTCCCGGCTGCGCCCCCAGGTCTCCGCTCCGCGGACTGTGGCGCTCAAAGCCGGCGACGCGGGAACCTCACACGGCGGGTAACCATGGCAACAGATGCTCCTGCAGCCCCGCGCGGCCGTGGGGGAGAGGAGGCTCCGGATGAGGTGCCAGGTGGGGGTCCGGACGCGCCGCCCTCCTCCGCCCCTGCTGCTTGCCTGGGCGACCCGGGTACTTCACTCGGGTTCTCTGTAGGCCCGGGGCTGGGGACCCTGGTGATTCCTGCTGTCTCACCTCCCAGCCAGTCGATGCACAAAGCACTTCCTGCTGTCAGGTGTGCCGGTGCTGCAGACAGTGGGCTCTTAGGAGCAGGCTCCTGGGTGATGAACCTGCCCCGCTCGAAAGACGGCCTGGACAGCCTCATGGGCACAGTTGTCAGGCTGTATGACCAGCAAGTGCCCCTGTTGGGCCTCAGGACAAATGAGAAGACTGAGAATGGGCCAAAGGGGGGTCCTGTCTTTGACACAGGCTCCTCTTGCGTGGAGCGGGAAGGATCTGGGCCAGCAGCTCCCCGGCTTCTGGGAAGAACAGACGTGTTTGCATCAGCGAGTTGGGCCTCTGAGGGGAAGGGCTGGCCAGGCCCCACCGGGTTCAACTTGGAGATTCCCGTGCTGGCCTCCTGCCTCTGCCCAGAGCGACTGGCTGCGTGTCACTGCCTCCATTCTTATCCTGTTGATCATGAGAAGATTGGGCTAGAACAGTTGTCTTTCATTCATTCTTTCATTCATTCATTCATAACTTTTCTCCACTGCGATGATTCTCCAGTGTGGTGCCACGGCCAGTGGCATCCGAATCCAGGGAACTAGTCAGAAATGCAAATTCTTGGGCCCACACCAGACTTACACATTCAGAAATGTGTGTGTCTGCACACCCCCATGCCTGCGTGTCATCTGATCTACTGAAGCGATCCTGAGGCACACTCGAATGTGAGAACCACTCATCTGGGAGGCCTGTGTGCTAAGCATGGAACTACGTGATCCCCCCTCACGGGATCCCAAAACACACCTGGTTTGGAAAGTTCTAGCTCTCTTCTCTGACCCAGTGGTATTCACTTGGGGCTCCATCTGAAACCTGAGGAAGTGCAAACAGGCCTGGACCACTTCCCCCAGGCTGGTCTAGGGGGGAGTGCGTCTATTTCAGAGGAGGAGAAGGAGGAGCTGGAGGAACAGCAGGTTCTAACTCCTCTCTATCTCAGAAGCTGCTTGAGAAAGACGTCCAGGGCTGTTGCAGAGCCCAAGAGCACCGCCTCCTGGTGATAGCGTGCAGGGCTGGCTCTAAAGGAGGCAGGGGCTCCTGACAAAGGGGGCTTTCACTGTCCCAATCATGGACCCTGCTATGCATGAAGTACCCAGTTGTATGTGGATGTCACGTCCATCACTGCCAGCACCTGGACCAACCAAATTCAAGGAAGGCTTTGGGCCGACAGACAGTTGTGTGTGGATGACGTGTAAGTGTGAATTCTTGTTCCCATGTGGGTCTAGAATGCAGTGCATGGCTTTGTTTCGCTGGGGCTTCCTCAGACTCGGTTTCGGTTGGGCTGACAGTGAAATGAACTTTGTACAACGAATCGCAACGTCAGTTCTCAGCAGTGTCTTGAACTCCTCTGATTGGTGCCCAGCAAGGGTGCAGGGCACCTGGGAAAGAGTGTATAATGCAGAGGCCTGGGGGGAATCCTTGGATGCTGGCCAGGGGGAGGCCGAGCGCTGCCTTCCAGAAGCTTCCTGGGGTGACTGCGTGGCTGGAAGGGAGAGGAGGCGGGCAGGAGTGTGGGCCACCTCCAGCAGTTCACACTGGCCAGACGCCTTCCTCCGCTCTGTCATGTCCACCAGCTGCCTGCACTATTATTTAGTCAACGTTTTTCTTTAAATCAACTCATTCTTTTTTACTTAATTTTAAAAGGAAAAAGTTTAAAATAACAGATGTAAATGGAAAATCGGTAGCACTCACCCAAAACTGAAGGTGAGTGTGAAAACAAATACGATGCAAATAAAACTGTGCGGTAGCACCCCACCCCAGTGGGGCGCCCCCAGAGCTCTGAGCCGGGACCTCGCTCTCAGCTATAGAAGGGAGGCGTTGAAGACTCAGCATCGCCCATCAGAAACTTTCCGCTGCAGAAACCAGAAGGCTGGGCAGTGTAGCAGGAAGAGGGGAGGTGGGAGTTTCTCACCACGTGGCACGCTGACCTTTACTAACATCTACACTTGGGCTTCCGAGGGCCGGGCAAACATTGGCTCCCTTCATCACCGGGACCATCCTACGAGGCAGGAAACTGAGGCAACTTGCCCAAGGCCACAGAGCGTTGAGTGAGCGAGCGCTGGAGTTCGGGACCTGGGTGTGAATGCAGGCGATGCTGCTCAGGGTGGTCCCCCCACCACAGGCCCCCTCCAACAGCTGCAGAAACGGAAACTTAGCCCCCAGCACGCAGCTGCCCCCAGCCCCGTGTTCCCAGCATAGGAAGCCCCTTTAGAGCCGGCCAACCGCTGGGACGATTTTGGGGTGCTCTTGTGGTGCCAGACGTCTAGGGGAGCAGAATACTTAGTGTGGGACAGCTCAGACTATTTGTCTCTCTCTCTCTTCTGTTTGAAAAAGCCAGTCAAGAGTGATTCTCAGCAAGTCCGTGACCCAGCCACCGGGAAGCAGACCGTGCTGAGCAAACTCGGCCGTGGGTGGGGCTCTCAGCAGAGGCCGGGCATCTGTGCAGCCCTGGGGGTCGTGGTGGTTAGGCCGGCACCTGTGCGCGCTTGCTGTTTCTCTGACTCAGATGCTCTTGGATTCCCCACCTGGTCCCCACCAGCCAGCTGGGGCAGACTCCAGAGGACCAAGCCCAGATTTGGGCCTGTCCAGAGTCGGAAGTTGGTGTGGGCGCGCAGGCTGGCCCGGGCATCCAGGTGTGGCTGCAAGCAGTGGGGCTGGGCAGTCCTTCCGGGAAAACTGTTGGATGTGGGGCCAGGGAGCCACGGGGCCTTTCAGGCTGGTGGACTCCAGTTCCGGGAGGGCAGGTTGGCATGGATCCGGGAGCTGGAGAGGGAGCTCAAGGTGCAGGTGGGAGATGCCCGGGGAGGGGAAGGGGTGATCCACAAGTGAGGAATGGACGGATCCTGACAAACTCATCCTTCAGAGACTGTCTTGCAGTGTTGCAGCTGGATTCATTTCCCAGAGCTGAGTTTGAAAAGTTCAGCCCCTCCCACAGTAGGATTTTCATCATCCCTGTGGCTACCATCTCTGGAGCACCTGCCTCGGGCATCATCCTGGGGTCATCGCAGCAAGACGGGCATCTCTTTATTCTCCCATCTTTTCAGGTGACGAAACCGAGGCTGGAGAGGTTGATTGCCCCCAAGGCCACAGCTTGTGGATGGGGACAGACTGGAGCAGGACTCAGTCTGATTCCAAAGCCCATGCTCTTAAAAGGCGTTTTGAACACACAGTCCTTGAAGTGGAGCAGCATTCACTGTGTCCAGGGGACGGGGTGGTGGGCAGCGTCCCTCCTGCTCCCGGCCGGGCCACTCAGTCCCTGCTCTGGAGCCAGTCAGTGCTCACCAGATCTTGAGAGTTCCCTAGGGGTTTGAGGTCCAGATGCACAAGACCCCCCTTCATACACACACACACACGCACATGTACACATGCATTACACATACACACATGTACATATACACACATACATACCTATGCTCATATACACACATACACACATGCAAACACACACACACACAGGCATTCTTCTCTCCCCTCCCCCCACCAGGGGTGGTCTACCATTTGCAGTGTTTTCACCGTTTTTTGCTGAACACTGTGGCTTGGTGACTCTGGATCCCCATCAGTTCACAGAGAGCCTCCTCGTCGCCTCTTTCTTTTGACTGTGAAGCCCCCCCTTTTCACCGGCTCTCCCTGGTGGCCTCCCAGGGCCTGTCGCCCAACCAGAGTGGATAGGTTCCCTGTGTCAGGAACTGATTACACACGGGGCCAGCTGATAAGACTGTCAGAAACCAGCAGGCTTTAGAGAAAAAGGGACGCACCCACGTTGGCTATTGTGACCGGTAACCACCGGGCTTGTCCTTTATTCCCATTGATGCTTTCTGCCTCCGGTGACGGTGGCCCAGGAGTGGGAGCTGGCCAGCCCCTGTGGGGGCCACTCCCCCCAGTCTGGACTCAAGGCTGGGAGCTCGCCTGCCCTGCGTGTGTCCCCCCCACCCCCCACCCCTATGTGGTGTGGCTGCAGATGGCAGAGCCGCTAGTGGGATGGGCTCTGCAGAGGGAGGGAGGCGGTGGGGGATGGAAGGAGTCTGGGTGGATAGGTCTGGGAGTGGTGGACCCCTTAACGGGCCTGTGCTTTTGCAGACCTAAACCCGGGCAGGGGCCTATTGCCGGCACCATAACGACCAAGCATGGGCGGGGCTGTGGGACGCTGAGGCAGGCACGCGGCGCATGGTCCATAGAGGAGGCCCATCAGCGTCCAGTAGACCGTCACAGTGAGAGGCGGCTTCAGGGCCTTGTGGGCAGCTTCTGGAGGCTTCCTGGAAGAGGTGGGCCTGGAAGAACAAGGATGGACTGGGTTGGGAAGAGGCGACAGGCAGAGCGAGGGCCGGTCTGGTGCAGGGGCGGAAGCAGAGGTGTGCGGAGCGGGGAGGGTGGGAAACGGCTGGGCAGGGAGCGGGCAGACGCTCGTGTCAGGCTGTGACTGAGAAGGGCCCCCGTGGGATTTCCTGACCCTCAGCTGGACCCAGGCGGCAGAGGGTGGCTGAAGGTGGGGGCATGGGAGTGGGGAAAGATTGGGGGTCTTTAGACCCTTGCCCCCGGGGCTGGTAGAGGAGGCGGAGGGGGGCGCTTTCCTAGGCCTGGCTAGGGGTCATGCCTTTCCTGGGAGGCCTGGCCATGCACGATGCAGGCCCAGAAGGGAGGAGAGCCTGAGAGTGCCTCGGTTTCCCCTGACGCTCTCCCTGCTCCCGTCTGGGAAAGGAGGTCTCAGCAAAGGGCTGCCACGTCCCTTTGACTTGAGGCAAGGACTTCCGGCACTGCCTTTGGAGTGAAGATGCTGGCCCACAAGACAGCAGCCCCAGTTCCAAACTGGATTCCAGGCTGTGATGAGAACCCAGCTGTGGAGCGGAGCATCACGGCTCAGCGCGGGGCTGGCCGGCAGGGACCAGTGTGAAAGCCGATTCTGCACGGGGGGCATTTACGCCACAGACGTAGGCAAAAGCCACACATTGGGGTTTTTTTTTTTTTTTTCTTGTCTGGAGAGTGGTTTTGCCAGCACATCACTGTAGCTGTCCCTCTCGGGGGGACATCCCTGCCTTCTGCCAGAAGACGCCCTTCAAGGGCTGGATCCCCCCAAGCACATGAGCTAGCCATGCAGTCGAAAGTACCCCGGACAAGGAATTTAAAAACTGGTGTTGGACACAGCTCTGTCACTTTTGGAGCCCTAGGACCAGCCGGCTAACTTCTCAGGCTCCAGCATCCTCGACTGTGTAAGGGGGGTTGGCTGAAAGGATCTTCCTGGTCCTGTCCAGCTCTGCCATTTGGCGGTGCGTGCCTCCCACCCCACCACGCACCTCCACTCTTCTGGCCTCCCTCCCACCTCACCGGCCCCTCCTCCTCAGTGAGCAATGTGGTGACCCGTCTCTTCCCCGTCTGTGCTGTCCCCAACCTCCTCTCATCTCAGCCGGCGGCTCTGTCCTTCCCCAGGCAGCTCAGGCTCTGAACCTCAGACTCAACCTTCATTTCTCTATTTTCTTCACCCCCTACTCACCCTCAATCCACAAATCTTGAAAGTCAGGCCCCATAAAGATATCTTGCATCTGTCCATTTTGCACCATCTCCACTCTGCCACCGAGATGTCCTGCCATCCCCCCAAGTGACCCGCTAACTGGTGGTACCTGCTCCCGTTCCTCTGCTCCCGCCTGGTGGTTGGCCCGTTCATTCAATCACCCACATCGGACCAGGCCCATCCCTGCATAGCCAGCTCCTCGTGGACCCATCCGTGCACACCAGCTTCCAGGCACACTGGCCTGCTTTCTCTTCCAGCAATAGGAGAAGCTGGTCCTTCCTGGGGCCTCTCACCTGCTCTTCCCTGCCTGGCTCTTGCCCGCCAGGGCCCGGTATAGCTGGCTTGCCCTCCTCATTCAGGTCTCACCCCATATCCGCCTCCTCGGAGAGGCCATTCCCCGCCCGCCGGCCCAAACGGCAGTCCTGCCCCTCTCCGCAGCCCAGTCTTCTCTCTGCCATTACCACGGCGGAGCTGTCCTGGGCAACGACCTGTTCTCTTCGTATTGTCTGCCCTCCCTGGCCTCTGGGCTGCAGGGCCTGGGCTGTCTGGGTCACTGTGTGTCCCCAGAGCTCAGGCCAGAGCCTGACACCGGGGGGCTCCCACCATGTAGTTTTAGAATGCACGAACGAATGACTTGCTTCTGCTCTGGCCAGAAGGCTGCGACACCACAGGGCAGGAGCAAGGGGGCTGTCACTCAGCAGCCTGAGTCCTCAGAGCTGGCTCCCGTGCATTCCAGAAACCACACCCCTGCAGCTCTCGCCTCAAACCGGACCCCCGACAGCTTCCGAGTTCTCCCTTGTCGCTGGTGGAGCACAGACCTGGCAGGCAGGAGGGGAGGAGGCTGGCGGGGGGTTCCAGTCTGCCTGCTGGGAAAGACCTGCTCCAAGCCTGGAGTAGAGAGGCTGGCAGGGGCCTGCTTGGGGTCCCCAGGACCGAGCCCCCTGGGCGGCGGGGCAGGGGCCCAGGTCGATAGTGGGGGCGTCAGGCTGGAGCAGCAAGGAGCCTGGTCCCACCCTCCCCTCCACCTCCTGGGCCTCTGACCTTGAGTGGTGGGGCATTATGCGACCTTGGCCAGAAGAATCGCGGCCACCAGCAATCCCATCACCAAGGGGGGCCGGCTACTTGGCAGGAAGGCAGAGCCTAAGGAAGGTCAGAGGCTCCAGTGAGCAAGGGAGATGGGAGTGTCTACTCACCCCAATTCCTCAACGGTGGGCCAGGTGCCCCCACTGTCCCCGCCTTCATCTCTCACCATCCCCCATTATTCACCTGCCCCGGCTGCACTGGCCGCCCTGCTCTTGGCCAACACGGCCCAGCCAGCCCCTGCCTAGCAGGGTCTGCCCACCTCCAGCCAGGCCCCCACGGGGGTCCACCACCTTGTCAGCTCCCTGGTGACCTTTGCCCTCAGAGGGGTCAGGGTGGCGGTGCGGGTGTGTGGGGGAGGCCGACAGAGGAAGTCTCCAGGAAGGAGCCCTCACGTGGCCCAGTGGGAGAGCGGGTTCCGTGGGACCAGGAGCCCCGTGGTGGACTTCACCGGAGGGCCCGTCCCCGGGCAGATCCCCACTTAGTCCCCCGTCTTAGACAAGGTGCTCATGTCCGCCTGCTCTCCCTCCTGCACTGCCCAGGTGCACAAAGGGTACTGATGGTGTCAGGTGTCGTGGGATTGTCAGGGACTCAAGACGTTCCCAGAAGCCAGGGATAGGGGGAGGGAAGGAGGCCCCACGCCACCGGCAGTGGCCTGGCGGCGGGATGGGAAGGCGGTGGGCAGTGCCCCACCTGAGCGCAGCGTGGGCAGCAGGGTGCTGAGGAGCCCGTCATTGGCCTCGGGCACGATGCCCAGCAGCTGGCACATGAGCTCGTACACGTGGACGCTCTCGAAGGGCTCCACCTCCAGGCCGCTCTTGAAGTCGGGGCCCACGGCCCGGAAGATGGTCTTCATGTCCATGACCTCGTTGTCGAAGCCGTGCTCCCCGTTGTTGAACTGCACATTCACTCTCTGCGAGGAGGGAGGGAGGGTCCCGAGTCCTCGCCGCAACTCCCAGCACCCCCCAACCTGCACCCCCTGCAGCACCCCTGCCCTGGCAGAGGACCCCCGGGCGGAGTTCAATGTGGGGGCAGGAGGGATTCAAGCCTCAGTTTCTCTGAATTCTGAGCCCCGAAAGATCAGTGGCCCAAAGAGAGAGCCCAGAGACCCTGTGCCATAAATGGAGACCCCAAGTAAATGGGGCGCAGCTGTCAGCCCAAGACCACACTCGGCCTCTCCGCCGCTGCTGGACGCCTGCGCACATCAGAGCTTCCCACCCCCCGGACCCCCTCCCTGTGTGGCACCTTGCTTCCCCTTGAGCACCCCCTTGGCTCTCGGCCCACGGGAGATGGGGCTCCTCGCACTCGCCTCTCCTGCGCCACTCTTATGCCTGATCTTCCCACACTCTACACACATGTATGTGCACACATGAGCACACACATGCACGCACAAGCCTCTGCGTGCATGATGCACACATGTGCACACACAAGCACAAGGGTTGTGCACACTCATACACACACGTTCACACACACACTCCTATTGCATAGTGATGGGTGTTCCCCACCGGTGGCCAACGCCCCTCCAATTGGGGACTAGCTAGAAATAGGGCGTAGTTTTTACAGAAATGGAAAGAGACCCAGCAGCCTGCCCCTGAGCCGTGCGTTCTGTGGGCAGCTCACCCCGTGGATGACGTAGCCGGGGTCACTGTACATGAGCAGGGGGGTGACCCTGCGGTTATTGGCGTAGCGGAGAGACTTGGGGAAGGACTCCTTCTTGTAGACGTGGAGTCTGGGGTGGGCATCCTTCAGGGCCTCGTACACCTTCTCCAGCACGCCTTCCTTGGGGAGCAGCATCCCGTTTGGTCCGTAGTCTAGGAGCTCGAACTCGACGTCCTTGAAGGTGAAGTTGGGGAACTTGTGGAGCTCCACCAGGTCGTCAGCTGCCCTGCGGACAGCGGTCATGCCGTGGTCGGACGTGACGATCAGATTGAGGCTGTGCTGGAGGCCACTGTCCCTGATGCTGTCCCGGAGGTAGCCCACGGTCCTGTCCACCTGCATCACCATCTCCTTCCTCTCCTGGGACTCGGGGCCGTACTTGTGGCCCGTGGAGTCCGGCTCCCCAAAGTAGAGTGTGACCAGGTGCAGGCCCTCCTCTGTGAACCACGTCATCACCGTGTCAATGTTGGCCCTCCACTCCTCCTCGTCTTTGTAGTTGTGCAGAACGCCTTCCTTGCGGCTCAGCGTCACGGCCATGCCTTGGTAGGTGACGTTCCCGCCGGGGTAGAAGAAGGAGCCGGTCTTTAAGCCCTGCCAGAGGAGGTGGCATTAAAGCCGCGGGACCCCTCCGACTGCCCCTGCTTGTCCCCTGCCTGCTGACACATTTGCCCCACGGCCTGCCGGCTCCTCCGTCGGCCTACTCGCTCACCCCCACTCCTGACTGTGGCCACGAGCCTTTGTATTTTCTGAAAGGCCTTTCACAGCTCTTACTTTATGTCGCTGGGGCTGATACGGATTTTATAGATGGGAGCAGGTGCCCTGTGGACTCAGCACTAATGAGATAATGGATAGGAAAGTGTCTCCAGATGTGTAGTGCCAGCATTGTCACTGTGGCCCGAGATCCCTGCCCCCAGGCGGAGCTGCCCCAAGAGCCTTCCCCCTAGCCACCCCCAGCCCCACCCCCGGCCTGCAGCCGCCTCTCCCCGCTGTATTCCGTCCAGACCAGTGTCCCTCAGCTCCTCCACCCACGTCCTGCCCGTCCAGCCTTCCACCTGGCCATCTGTCTGTCTTCCCGTAAATGGACTGCTGCTTTATTTACAGATCCATCTGTCCTTCCAACTCTCTGTCCGTGCACGCCGCACCCGTCTGCCTGTCCATTCCCTCAGGCCATTCTTCCGTTTAGAATGAGCACTGTCAGATGCCAAGTTCTCAGCTTGGCCTTCTGCACGTGGGCTGGCATCCGGGGGGGGCTCCTTCCCGGGAGAGGGGGGTCTCAGACTTGAGTGCACCCCCTGCCCGTAAGGTGGGTGTGGGCCCCCAAGTGCATCCGGGCTCACCTCGAAAACCTCCATTTGACTCTGTCCACTTTCTGGTCAACATTTGCACACCCCCAGGGAAGCCCCCAGAGCACTGCACAAGGGTGGGGTTCCTGGGCTCCACCCCCCTCTTACTGCATCTTTGTCCCTTTAAATGTAGCCGCCCAGCTCCCGAGAGGCATGCAGGAGGAGGGAAGGATAAAGCCGTGTGATTGGGACATGACTTTTTGTTGAGTCATGTTATTTTCTCTGTGCGATGCCACCTCCCCCCATCCCCTAGTGCCAAAGGGTCCAAGGGTGCAGTTTCCCTCCGATTGGGAGGAATGGAGAGGGGCCTCCTGTTCCCAGGGGTCCAGGGAGGCCCCGGAGGGCTGTGTAGCCCGCTGGTGGACCCTTATCAGCACCCAGCACCCACCTCCCACGGACTCCACTTAACACCCTATCTATGCTGGGAGCGCTGGGGCTCCCAGAGCAGGGAATGGGCCTGCCATGGGTGTCACGTGGCCCCCCCCCCCCCCCCCGACCATCATCGTGTGCCTGTGGCGGCAGCTTTACCTGCCTCTGGGCCGTGATCCAGATGGGCACGCTGCCGTTGTCCCACCACCTCTGGATGCCCAGCGTGGTGTGGTAGGGCAGCTTCACTTTGCTGCTGGTGTTGTAGTACATGTTGTGGACCACTCCGTGGTTCTCGATGTATTTGCCTGCAGGGGAGGCGGCAGCAGAGGGAGGTGGGAGGGCAGGAAACTGGGGCTCCCTCACACGCTGCCGGTGGGAGCCCAGGTTCAGGGTCACAGGCACACGTTCTCCGAGCCAGCGAGCCCACTCCCCCTCTCAGCAGTTTATCCTGCTGCTGACCGTGCGCGCAGGCGCGAAAACGCACATGGGAGGACATTGCAGCCTCATTGGTTTTAGCAAAAGGTTGGGAGCGCCCTAGATGGCTATCAGGAGGAAACTAATTAAACAAATTATGGTGCAGCCATAAAATAGAATCTTAGGAAGGAATTTAAATGAACCAAGTGGTGCTCCATCCAGGAGATATTTTTTAAAACTTATTTTTTCCATGAGAAACAGATGGA
This sequence comes from Equus quagga, assembly GCF_021613505.1. NCBI lineage: Eukaryota > Metazoa > Chordata > Mammalia > Perissodactyla > Equidae > Equus > Equus quagga. Next base: position 113,371,194 of record NC_060277.1, on the reverse strand, counting down.
TATGAGCTCAGAAGGCACCAGAGGAGGGACGTTGAAGAGTGCGTCCCTTCCCTCTGCCTCCGCATCTGTGATATGTTAAGGAAACAGGTGGGGCAGAAGGCAGACCTGGACGTGTGTGGCGGGGGCGTGGTCACAGAAATGCTGGTGTAAGTCTGAGCTGTCTGTACCGAATAGCGTCCCCCCAAAGTCGTGTCCACCTGGAGCCTCAGAATGTGACTTTGTTTGGAAATAGGCTCTTTGCAGATGTAGCTAGTTAGGTGAAGATGAGGGCATTCTGGACTAGGGTGGGCCCCAAATCTACTGACAAGTGTCCTTACAAGAAAAGGAGAGACGCACGTCGGGGAGACAGCCGCACGACGAGGGAGGCAGACATTGGAGGGATGCGGCCACAAGCAAGGAACGCCTGGGGCCCCCAGAAGCTGGCAGAGGCAGAAAGGGTCCCTTGGCACCTCTAGAGAGAGCTTGGTTTTTCTGACACTGGATTTTGGACTTCCAGCCTAAACAGAGCGACGGTGGTTTCAGGGGTGGCTGGGGGGCAGGCAGAGGACAGACCAGGGGCCTCAGGCTCATCTCTCCTGCCTTTCCGAAGCCCGGCTACACTCACCTCCTCCAGAAGCCCTCCTGGGTTGCTGCCCTGGTTGTGGTCACCATTTAAAATGAGACCACTGGGCGTTTTTATTTGCCTTCTATCAGGTGCCACCAATGGTGAGCATTGCTCATGATCCCCTTGGCTGAACCACATCTCCCCAGTAAGAGTGTCCCCACTTTGTCTCACCTTTGTCCCCATCGGAGCCCCATGGGACAGGGCTCTGTGCATGCACTGAGGTTCCTTCTCTTGGTTTCCCTGGTTTCTCAACCCCCCCGCCCCGGGCACCACCCCGCCCCTCCTTCCCAGAGGCCGACACTCACCAGTGACCAGGGTGAAGTGGCAGGGGCTGGTCAGGGTGACGAAGGCTGGGGTCATGTAGCGAGCTTTCACCCCATGTCTCGCCATGGCGTCCAGGTTGGGGGTGTGCACGTCCTGGTCATAGTCCCAGCGGAAGCCGTCAAAGGACACGAGGAGTAGCCTGTTCCGGGGGCCCTGCCCATGCACGGGTGCCCCAGCCCCCGGAGCCAGGAGGGTGGCGAGAGCCACGATGAGGAGGATGGCTGAGCGTCTCATGATGGCTTCTCCAGACAGACAAGTGCCCTGCTGGCTCCTGTCGACGAGCAGAACAAAGTCCCAGGGTCACCGGGCCGATCTTATCCCTTGCATCTTTGAAAACGAGACTGTGCACACACCCGTGTCTCAGAAAGAGGCCCTGGTGGCCTGTGTCCACACCACCCTGGGCCCAGCTCTCACGCAGTGTCCACCTTCATTGCCACCGGAGCCCTCTGGGCTGAATGTGCCTCCCCCCGTGCACGTGTGTCCTCCTAGGGGAGGATGGGGACCAGTCCCAGAGCACTCAGAGAGGCTCGGGGGGGCCCGCTCCATCAGGACAGCCTGTGCCCCTCACCCCCACTCTCGTAGCAACTCTGGGTCCCTGAGCCCTGCTCACTCTGATCCCCAGAGCACCCGGGTGGGTCCCCTCCACCCATAATTCAGGGAGGCCTCAGGGGTACATGGGTCTCAGGGCTGTGGGGTGGGCTTCCCAGCGTATGGGAGCTGAGGGCCAGCAGCTCAGCCCAAGGCTGGCCTTGTCCACAGGGAGCCCCGGCCTCGGCCAGCACCTCCTTCCCTCCTCGCCTGTGTTAAGGGGCCCTGGGCCGGGGCAGGCAAAGCACCACCCTGCTGGCCAGGGGAGTGCCGCCCTGCCCTCATTCTCAGGCCCCAGGACCTCAGAGAGGACAAGTGTGGGCGGCCCGTCCGATGGACTTGGTCCCTGGGGCGGTCAGAGAGGTGCTCCCTTGTTACCTCATGTTCACAGAGTGGGGGAGGGTGGGGGACGGATCCCTGAGCTCAGTGTGTCCATCTCTTTCTCTTTCCAGCCCTGTCTGCCTCTCTCCAGCCCTCTCTCTCTCTCTCTAGCCCTGTCTCTCTCTCTCTCTCGCCAGCTCTCTCTCTCTCTAGCCCTGTCTCTCTCTCTGGCCCTGTCTCTCTCTCTCTAGCAATGTCTCTCTCTCTCTCCAGCCCTGTCTCTCTCTCTCTCCAGCCCTCTTTCTCTCCAGCCCTGTTTCTCTCTCTCTCTCTCCAGCCCTGTCTCTCTCTCTCTCTCTCCAGCCCTGTCTCTCTCTCTCTCTCTCCAGCCCTGTCTCTCTCTCTCCAGCCCTGTCTCTCTCTCTCTCTAGCCCTGTCTCTCTCTCTCTGGCCCTGTCTCTCTCGGTACCTGTGAAGTGTGTTCTGTGTGCCAGGCACCATTCTAGGTTCTGGACACAGCAGTGGAGTGAAGAGATGACAGTGTTCCTGGGTTCCTCCACTCTGGTCGAGGATACAGAAAATAAAATGAATAAGCAAGTAAGACAGTAGAGTAATGAGAGTTGCCAGGAAGAAATGAAGCAGGGAGCCGAGATGGAGCCTGGCTCAGGGTGGGGGCAATGAGGGCCTCCTGAGAGGGTGACGTCCAGGGAGTGACCCTGGGGGTGGAGAGCCAGGGGCGTGGGCCTGGTGTGGGGCCTGGGGGGCTATGGGGTGGAATCTGGCATTCCTACCCTGTGCAGGGGGAGCCGTGGGAGGGTTTGACCCAAGGGAATGCCATCCACTGATCGAGCTTCAAAAATCGCCACTCCATTTGCAGGCTGAGGACGGTTATTGAGGAAGGAATGGGTGTTGGATGCTCCGCAGGGATGTGACAGCTTGTATCTGGCAGGAGATGGTGTTGGCTCCAACTAGGATGGATGGGTGTGGGGGTGATAGATATAGAGCGAGTTTGGAGGTTTTGCTGAAAGGACTTGCTGCAGGGTTTCTGGCCTGTGCAGCTGTGGGTGACGGTGTCCCGCACCACTGGAGGTCAGAGGGGATGTGGCCCGGGAGCAGGGAAATCAAGCATTCCACTTGGGGCACCCCGGTTGGAGGTGTCAGGTAGGTGGTGTGTCCCGATTTAAGTTTTCAGCTACCAACTTGTCTTCGGTGCTCCTGCTTGTGGCATCTGCGCGGCTGTGGCTGCAGATACTCTCACCCTTCATTCGCGGCGCGCTCGCATGGCATCCCAGTGTGTCTGTGACCCGGGGAATTAGGGTGCAGATTCTGGCCCCCCCCCCCCACCCCCCAACCCACTGGAACGCACCCTGGGGAGGCATCCACGCACGGCTACCGTCCTTCGTGATTCTCCTGCAGCTGAAGTCCGAGAGCCGTGGATTCCTACAAGCAGCCACGTGCCGGGCCTGCACGTGCGGCTTCGGGCGGAGCTGGGGTGCAAGGAGACCAGCGGCGCGGCGCCTTCCCTCGGAGCTGCGGCGAGTGAGCCACATTCCTGAGTGTGAGCGGGCACCGATTGTGGCGCATGCCACGGGGACAAGCGCAGGTGACTTGGGAGAAGAGCGGTCAGCATTCACACTAGTGTTGGGGCGGGACCGCGAGGGTCTGGCATCACAGGACACCTAGGCTGGGTTCAGACAGGAGGACAGTGAGGAAGTGCCGGGGTCCCGAGGGCAGTGGGGTGCAGGGGGCGTGCTCGACATCGAGGCTACTAGGCGGCCACGGACGAGTCCGGATTTTAAGCTAGTTGTCGCCTAAAACCCGTTCCCAAAACAAAATGGCCGCCAAGAATGAAGACTACATTTCCCAGCATTCCCTGCAGCGAGGTTTGACCATGTGACTATGTACTGGCCAATGGGACGAAAGGAAAACTTCATGTGACAGCCCCAGCCTCTTCCCACGGCCAGCTCTGCCGTCTTCTTTTTTGTCTTCCTCCCCTTGATGCCTCAAGCTCGGGGCTCTCCCCATCGGAGGGCGGGTGTGGGCGGAAGGAGCCTGGGCCCCGAGAGCGGCCCGGACGGCTCAACCCCCACTGTGTCCTTGCGGGGAGAATTAGGCGCACTGCCTTGCTTCTGTTTGCGCTATTTGGATTTTCGGTCACTCTCAGCGGGACGTAATCTAAGGCGATAATAGAGTAACGGCCCTGGGAGGCACTGCTGGGTTAAGCTGGGGGTGACAGGATGTGCCGGCTGCCGCGTGGGCAGGAGGGGAGGTGGGAACAGGCGCGGGGCACGCAGTCGTCCAGGGGCGCGGCCCAGGCGGGGCAGGGGGCACAGACCCGGGGTGTGCTTGGGGCCGGGACTGGTCTTGCTGGCGGGTGGGTGAGGGTTCCGGTGAGGGAGGAGTCGCTGATTGTGTTCTCCCTCTGCGTTTTCTCCTGCTGGCCCCGTCGGGGGTGTGGAAATGCCGGGTCCAGCTCCCCCTCTCCCGCCTGCCTGGGTCTGGCCTGGAGATGGCAAGTCCTTCTCAGGACATCTCAGCCAGGCTTGGGGTAACCCCTCCCCCCTTTTTTGGGCTCTGTGCCTCACATTTTCTCGCAGGGAGCTGCTTAGCTCACCCCTCATCGTTTCCATCTTCTTCCCTGGTCCCCTAGGGTGCTTCAACGAGAAGAGTGTGTGAGAGTTGCCTGTAGCTGACAGCAACAGCGCATTTCCCTAGACCAGGCACTGGGCTTTATCCACGATCTCGTTCAAGCTTTGAGGTCGTTCTTGAAGGTAGGAGTTAGTAATATCCTCAATTTTCGTGTGGGGAAACTGAGGCAGAGGTTTAAGTTCACTCAGTGAGTGGGGGAGCTGAGACTTGAACCCAGGCTCCAGAACCCCAACTTTGAACCACTTGTAGATGTCATTGCTTTACCAGGCGTGTAGGATACCCCAGTTGTTGGGTTTGGGGGCTGTTGACTTTTTCTTTAAAAACGAGTGCAGCTGTGAATATCTTGGTATCCCTGACTTTTTTCTTTTCATTACACTCACATTATTGCCTTGGGCTACAGTAGAGAGGGGTTACTGGTTAAGGGATAGAAAGGCTGCCTGGTTCTTACAGTCAGGCTGCTGTCAGGAGTGGCTGAAGCTGTTACGTGCTGGTACCGCCCACCGTGAGTTGACCTGCTATCACTTCTCTCTGACTATCTTCACTGGGTTTTATTTTTTAATTTCTTTTGGGTGATGTAATAGGTGTGTAGCGATGTCTTAAGGTATCAAGCCCGAGAGGCTGGGAGAGGCTCCACGTCACAGTTTCTCATCTCCTCTTCCCACATGCAGACTGTCCATCGTCCCTGAACACTGATCAAGTGGTCAGAATGGTCGTCGAATCTTCCGGCTTTATCAGTTCTTTATGTATTTCGCAGTGTATGTACTTTTGAATATATACTTTGGGAATATATTTTTTCATAGACTTTTATCATTTATATTTGTCATTCGTGACTTTCTCCACTCTCTTGTGTGCTGGTCGTTCTTCAGGTGCACGATAGACTGGAGGCTTCCTGAAGGCAGGGCTGCCGCAGGTTGCATGGCTGTGTCCTCAGAGCCTGGCACATCGCCAGCCCAGAGTTGGCGCTCAACGCGTATTTGTTGGATGAATAAATTTAGAGGGAAATTTTATGCAAATATCTATCTTACTGTCTGGTTAGACAAAACATTTTTTTGAATCAACTTTTTATTTTACAACAATTTAGGATTACAGAAAAATTGCAAAGATGGTGGAGCGTTCGCATATCTCCCACGCCCAGTTTCCCCGTTATTGACGTCTTCCACTACCGGGCGTGTCTGCACAGTCAATGAGCCAAGACTGCTAAGTCATTATTACTCATGTCCATATTTGATTCAGTCTTCCTGAGTGCTTGCCCGGTGTCCTTTCTCTGTTCCGGGATCCCACATTCTATGGAGTCATCACATCTCCTGACGTCCCTCTTGGATGTGACAGTTTCTTGGACTTCCCTTGCTTTTGATGACTGACCATTTTGAGGAGCGCTTGGCCAGCATTTTGAGGAATGTCCCTCAATTGGGGTTTATCTGATGTTTTTCTCTTGACTAGACTAGGGTTATGGGTTTTTGGGAGGAAGAGCACAGAGATTGAGTGCCCTTCTCATGACGTCATATCAAGGGTACATGCTGTCAACATGCTTATCACTGCCGATGTTGACCTTGGTCACCCGCCCAGACAGTGTCTGCCAGCTGTCTCCTCCGGCAGGAGACTCTCCCACTCTCCTTTTCCACACTCCCCCTTTGGAGGGAAGGTCACCGTGTGCTGTCCGCACTTAAGGAGCGGGGGTCGTGTGCCACTTCCTTGGGAGGAGCCACACAGATTATCTGGAATCTTATGCAGGAGATTTGTCTCTTCTTCCTGTTTATTAATTTGTGCAATAATTCACATCACTATGGACTCATGGGTATTTATTTTTACACTTTGCATCACAACCCAACGCTACTTCATTTATTTTGTTCCTCAAATTGTGCCGGCCTTGGCCACTGGGACCTCTTTCAGTTGGCCGTGGTGTCCCTTTGACCTCCCCATCGTCTCGTTTCCCAGCTTTCCGGCGCTATGGGATGCTGTGGGCTCGCCCCAGGTGTTGCCTACGCCAGTCCTGGAATCAGGCGTTTCTCAGGAAGCCATGGCTGCTTTCATGGGGGGGTGATATTAGAGACCAAGAGCCGGGTGCTCGGTGTGCCCCTTGCTAAGGGGGTATTGGAAAAACATTTTTAAACTTGTCATCCCAGCTCTTCTCGAAGCCCAGGGGTCCCCAGCTGAGCCAGGGGGATGCTCAGATTAGAGACAGGGCTGCCGTGCTCCTCCGGGCGCAGCGTTTGTGGGCAAACCCACACCCACGGTGGGCCGCTCCTAGAGGATGTACAGGGAAGCGTGCGGTTGTTTACTGGCTGCTTTTCTTGCTCAGAGGGTCTTTGGCGTCCTGCAGGACCTGACTCAGAGGCCTCCTTGGCCTGGGGATGGGGTGGCTTTGACAGGTGGACGGGTGGAAATCACCCTGTGCCGCTGGCCATGCCTGGGGCTCATGGGAGGAACCGGCCTGCCCAGCTCTGTGCCCGGTCTCTGCTGGCGGCATTGTCCCCCGTAAGGTCAGCCTCACGGGCCAGTGCCACCTGTTTCTCCTTCATCACCTGGCGTGAATGAATCACATTGCGCTTGTTTCTGTGTCTCCCATACTAGAATCTGAGCGACACTTTATCCGCATCTCCTGGCACAGTGCCCGGCACACAGTAGGCATTTAATAAGTGAGTCTCGAATGGTGAATGGAAGAATACGTGGGTGAAATTCGCTGGGTCTGGACCAGTGCAGTGGCCTCCTGACCCATCTCCTTGCTTCTCCTTCATCTCTAGGCGGCAGTTGGAGTGATGTCTTAACAGCGGGAGTCCCTCTCTCCCTCTCTGGCCCCAGTGCAGCCGTGGGCTGGTGCCACCTGCCGGGGAGCCCCAAAGGCCCTGGGGAGGCAAGTGGGCATGGGGGTGGGGGCCCTCCAGCCATGGGCCGGCCCCTCTATTGGAGGGGTCACGGAGGTCAGGAGTCCACCCTCCCGTAGTGATGGGCAAAGTTGTGTCTAGATGGGTCTCTCCCAACGGCCAGTCTGTGCCCTTCAGGGGGAAGGGGTGTTGCCAGCGCACTCTGCTTTTGGGGATGCTGAAATGAAGGGCAGCCTGGTTATGCCCTTAGCTGGAGCAGAAAGTCGCCGTCAGGAGGGAACTGAACAAAGAGCAGTTTTACTTGGGGACATGACGGACGACCCCTCCCAAAACAGTCAGAGTCCAGGGTGCCGGCTCTTGTTGTGTCTGCCATCTTGGGAGGAGGCCCACATGAATCCCTGGCTTGGAAGGGGTGCTTCATCCTCATGTTCCTGGGGGCCTCAGCTGTCCAGCCTAGGACAAGTGTCTGGGGAGCAGTGGGAGGCCACCAGGGGCCACATGCAGACAGGCCTTGGCTCACTGAATTTGCTGCCAGGAGGGCCACAATCTTTGGGACCATGGCGGTGTTCCCTAGGAGGGAGACAATGGCCTAAGGATGGCGATTCCTTCCCCAAGGGCCACTGAGGTGCAGCGGTGCTGGAGGAAGCTCCTTCTCTTAGCTCCTCCTCCCTCTCCTGGAGAGATTAGCAGACTCCACCACGAGCACCCTTCAGTGCCCTGGGGGGCGGTCACGCCTGCCCGCTGAGGCTGGGACCTGCCTGCTGATGGCTGTTCCCGATTACTGGGGCCTGACCCGCCCTTCGTGACAGCAGGGTTTTATTAGCACGAGATCCACTTTATCAATCACTGTGCCTTTTGTTACTTCTCAGGGGCTTTATCTCAGTGGCCACCTCGCCTCCCGGCTAAATGAGGATTAATATTTTAACAGGATTATGTGCTGTGGGTTAGTGGTACTCTCCTGGGACACAGGGCGCTCGCCTCCCTCAGCCTCTCCCCTCGCCTCGGGCCTCCCTCCTGGGGTGCAGGGAGCAGGGCCTCCATGTGTGTGGGGGGCTGCCGGGAGCTGGGGGCCACCTTCTTTCTGACTCTGGAATGGGAGTGGGTAGGAGGGCTGGTGAGTGGACTCTGGATGGTGGTTGGTTTTGAAGAGCAGGTCTGTGCTACGGTGGGGGCGGCCCTGCAGTTGACATGCCTGTAGAGACCGAAGCCTGTGTCCTGGGCTCAGCGGGCTTGACTGTCAGGGCGCAAGGGGAAGATGGAGCCGGAACTGGTAGAGGGGAGAGAGAGAGAGAGAAGGGGCAGGAGGAGGCCCACCTGCTGCAGCATTGCAGCCCCCCCAGTGATGCAGCCTCTAAATTTGCCAGCATCAGACCTTCTGGATCTTTCTAGAAAAATATTTCAGTTTCCACCACAGTTTCGTAAAAGTGAGCCTGCCCCCATCCATCTCCTGCTTCCATCATTTGGAGGATAAAACAGGGCAAGGCTTCCAGAACCTGTGCGCCTGGCCCCGCGGATCCCCCAGCGTCATTGTCACCTGGTGCCCCTGTGTCTCTGTCCTTCCTCAGAGCCACTGTCTCCTTCATAAACCTTCTCTGCCCTCTAGGAAGGCCGCCTCTCTGTTAAGGGCCGGCCCCTAGGCCCCGAGCTGGGGAGCTTTCCCCATCGCCCCAGGCGGAGCGGGAACCTCTGAGGGTCCCGCCTGTGATTCTCCTGCTGAACTGCTTGTCACTGTCTCTTTGATTGTAAGTTGTGGGTCTGCTGCCCCCGCGCCAGGCTGTGGGCCCCTGAAGGACACTCTATACTGTATCCATATCTAGATTCGTGGGAGGCAGCAGACATGTTTATGGAGAGAGAAATGAATGAGTGAGTGAATGAATGAATGAGGGAGGGGAGAAAGAGGGGAGGCAGCTTGGCTCCCTGAATGAGGGACCAGGGCTGACTCGTTGGTTGCCCCCTCTGCCCCAGAAGAGCCCAGGGCCGGCTCCTAACTGTGATAATGGCTTTGGTGACAGCAAGCTGATGGGGACAGGTCCTGGGCCAGCGGAGGGAGTCGGCCCTCTCAGAGCCTGGCCCTTCCTCCAGGAATCTGGCCTCTGTGGGGTGCGCGCCTGGGGCTCCAGGCATCCTGGGGCTTGTGGCCCAGCCCTCCAGTCTCTGCTCTGTGGTCACGTGGCCTCTCCTCTTCTCTCTGTGTCTCTCCTCTTCGGTCTCTTATAAGAACTCGTCATTGGATTTAGGGCCCACCCAGATACTCTGGGATGATTTTGTCTGAGATCCTTAATTACATCCGCAAAGACCTTTTTTCCAATTAAGGTCACATTCACAGGTTCTGGGAACCAGGATGTGGACATCGGCTTTTGGGGGCCCACCCCCAGGATTTGGCTAAGTGCCCCCAGACATGTGGTGCTTGTCTATGCCTGTAGGTAAATCACCTGTAGAGCCAGGCCCTTGGATCGTGAGGTTGAGGAACACGACCTTCTCTGCCCCATTCTTGCTTTCCTCTCCTCCTCAGTCTGCCTGACTCATGGAGGGCACATTAAAAAAAAAGACTTTACTTTTTAGAGCAGTTTTGGGTTCATGGCAAAATTGCGGAGAAGGCACGCATATTTCCCGTGTGCCCCCTGCCCCACACCTGCACAGCCTCCCCGACTGTCAACATCCTCCGCCAGAGGGGTCGTTTGTTACAATCGATGAAACTACACCGACACATCGTGTCACGCAGAGTCCACAGTTTACGTTAGGTTCACTCTCGGAGTTGTACGTTCTGTGGGTCTGGACACATTTCTGACGTGTCCACCATTCCAGTGTCACACAGAGCAGTCTCCCTGCCCCGGGAAGCCTCTGCAGACACAGTTTCATCCCCGTTTCTCTGTGCCGACTTCCGCGGAAGGAGCTGTGGCACCGCACACCCGTCAGGATGCTGCATTGGAAAACAGGAGACAGCGGGCGCTGGCGAGGATGTGAAGTTGGAACCCTTGTGCACTGCTGGTGGGAATGGAAAATGGTTTGGCTGCTCTGGAAAACAGTATGGAGGTTCCTCAAAAAATTGGAATAGAATTCTCATATGATCCAGCAATCCCCACTTCTGGGGGTGCACCCCAAGGACTTGAAAGCAAGGTCTCAAAGAGATACACGTGTACGCATGTGCATAGCAGCGTTATTCACAGTGGCCCAAAGGTGGAAGCAACTCAAGTGTCCATCGACGGATGGACGGATAACAAAGTGCGGTGTATCCATACAGTGGAAGGGAGACTTTGAATTATTTTTAAAATGAGGGGGGATAGAGGTTTTGTTACTGGGCCTTCAGTTTGTGGATCTGCCCTCTGCCAGAGTCAGGGACCCCATCTCTCTTATCCTTGTCTGCTAGCCCCCGACACAGAGCTGTGGCCTACCTGGGGTTTCCCATGTTTTAGAGTATTGTCTCTCTACCTCCAAGACAGAATCCAGAAGTCCCTAAACCTGGTGCTGAATCACCGCTAACATTCTTGCCATCTCTGAAAGATCCCAGGATTCCAGCATCTTTTTATTTTTTAATTTTTACTTATAGCAAAATACATATAACGTAAAATTTACATTCGCATTGTTGTACGTCCAGTCTTCAAAACTCTTTTCATTTTGCAAAACTGAGACTCTGTCCCCATTAAACACTAACTCCCATTCCCCTCCCCAGCCCCTGGCGCCCACCCTTCTGTCTCTAGGGACCCCACAATTCTAGGGACCTCGTATAAGTGGAATCATCCAGTATTTGTCTTTTCGTGACTGGCTTATTTCACTTAGTGTAATGTCCTGAAGGTTTGGTGTCAGGATTTCCTTCCTTTTCACGGCCCTGGATTTCAGCCAGGATGGGAGTGGCGGAACCCCAGCTCTCCTCACCTGTCGTCCACTGACTGACTCTCTGCCCAGCTGGTGTTGGGGCTGCGCCGTGGCCCCCAGGCAGGCTGGAGGGGCCGTGGTTTCACCTGGGGACCCTGGATGATGCTCTTGTGGCTGTTTCTGAGCAAAGCCATTTGTTCTTTGGGGTCGCTTCTTGAACCCCTGGTGTCCTCACCTCACAGACCTCTGTTCATCGCTCGGCACCTTCTGCCTCCTCTGCCTCCGGGGCCACTTCCCTTCCGCTGCCTCTCTCCACTCCCCCCGCTGTTCAAGTTTCGCTCCTGTCTCCTTGCTCTCACCTTCTCCCGGCCTCCTCTCACCTTCTGTTACCTATTCCAGACCATGCTCCTCACGCGCACATCCCTCCATTATTTATTCAGTGACACCAGCTGCCCATTAAAGGAGAATTAGCTCACAGGTCCTGCCTGACTGAGGCGCTCGGACAGTGAGGTCTGTCACCTTGGAGAGCCGGTGACCGGCTGGCCGGCCAGACGCCCAGACTCAGCATGCCCCTGCCTCTGGGAGCCTCCACTCAGGGGCCCGAGGAGCCGTCTCCGGAGGCTTGGAGGGCAGCTGGGGTGCACTGGGGTGCGTGTGGCTCTGTCTGAGCCCTCCTTGCACGTCTGGGGGATGCCCCACGGCACCCACGGCTTGTCACATGGGCCGCTGTCTGCCGGCTCTGGACTGGCACGAAGGCACCTGCTGCGATGGGTCCCTCCCTTCACCGCTGGGCTGCTGCCCTGAGAACCTCGAGGGGGCGGTGGTGGGCACTGATGGCCCGGGACCTGGGTCACGCTAGCCCAGTCCTGCCCTGGGGAGCTGGGGGACCAGCTCTCCCTCTACCCGGAGACCCTGCAGCCTGCGATGTCCCTTCAGCCCTGAGGCCTCCTCTGGCCTGTCCTGCAGCCCCGGGAGGCCATTGCAAGGACGATGAGTGAAGCACTCCTGTGTCCACCGAGGGGCTCAGTGTCAGGACATCGTTGTACAGCAGCAAGAGCCTGCATGGGTGTCTCCCCTCCGCCTCCTCCTGGGGGGGTCAGCGCCATGGTCAGAGCCACTGCCCCCAGGAGACGAGGTCTTGGGGGTGGGGTCAGCAGCATCCTCTGATGGTTGGGGCAGGAAGTCACATTTGCTTCTGAGCAGGAGACAGAGGGGGATGGAGCAAGGGGACCTCAGGAGACAGTCCTCCTTTCCCACCAGGACCTCCCCAGTGACTCCGAGGGGCACCCAAGACCCTCCCTTTTGTGGCCCTGGCTGGCCAGGTCTGGTCACCCTTTGTCTGGTCTTTGGCTGACCCCTCCCCCACGGAGGAACCCACTGCCTGATGCCCCCCCCCCCCAGCAAAGTCACAGCATCCTTCAGAGCCTTCTGTCCCCACATAGCTGGTCTATGAGGTTTTTACTTTGAGCTTGCTTTGTCATTGTCCCCTAGTTGTTTCGGGTATAAGTCTTTTTGGCTGTTATCCTCCTGGGACTCCACGTGCCTTGGTCCTCTGCTGCCACCCGTGGCCCCAGGGGCACTCAGGACGGAGGCCCGGAACTTCCCTGGAGGGTTTCTCCTGGGTGTGTCCTTATAAGCGGTTTTCCCCTCTTGCTCCAGCGGCTGAGCTCCGCCAGGCAGGGGGAGACGGGGCTGCAGCTGTCAGGGGGCTGAGCCACGGGCAGTGTCTGGGTCTCTCTCTGGTCCCACCACTGGCTCCTCCGTGTGTCTGACCACCTTGGTTGGGGGGTGGTGGCTCTAGGAGGTGCAAAGGTGGAGAGCGGGATGGGACACTGTGGGTGACAGGAAGGTGACAGATGACATTACTGTTTGTCGGGGCTGTTGTCAGAGGACCTTTCCCGTGAGACTCAGAGGACTTGCTGTCTCCAGAACCATCTATTTTGCAGCCTCTTGGTTGCTGTTTGTGCCCTGATAATGAAGGAGGGACATGTCAGGACAGATAAGGAACTTCCTTTGGCCACGCTGGGTGGATGAGGGACAGCCAGCATGTCGCTGCTGGGGCTGGTCCTCCCAACTCATGACCCCCGTCTGGTGACAGGGACAATGTTCCCTTCATGCATGAAGGTCCTCGGGCAGGTAACAACCTTTATGTGGTCCCACGGCCATCCTCACTGGCCCTCCCGTTGTCACCGTCTGCAGCATCGATGACAGTCGGGGACTCCATGAAGCAGGAAATGGGGTGACCTGTGGGGTGTCGGGGGTGTGTGGGCTGGGCTGGGGCTGCAGACAGACGAAATCAAGAGCCTGGGCTCCAGGCCGCCGTGACCCGCCCTGGCCAGAGTCTGACGGAGGATGGAGGGAAACAGCATGGACGTCCGCCCTGAACCGAGGTCCCAGGACCCTCATGAGGAAGGTCCAGGAAAGCTCGTGAGAGGCTGGAATTGAGTCCCACACAGCTTGACCTCCCGACACGGCCACAGCGGGGCGACTCATGAATTTGGGTGCATTTCCTGTGAGCCTCCTCTCCCGCAGCCGTGTCATCTCTGAGGGCCGCTCTGTTCAGCCGACATTTATTTGGCACCTACTGTGTGAAGGGCGGTGGGAGAGGATCTGAAGGGCCATCTGAAGGATCAGGACGTACACGGAAATCTGGAACCACGACATAGCCGGCAGCTTAGCTCAGGGCCTAAGAAAAAGCCAGGGACAGAGAGAGAGAAAACATCAAAGGCGGCTGCTCGTGGCCTCTCAGGACCTCGCGGCCCAGCTGGATGCAGAGAGCGCTGTGCATCTGTGCTCCCAGGACAAGGATGGTGCCCAGAGGACCAGGGCCTTTGGCGGCCGGAGAACGTGCTTTGCCGACTGGGAAGGTTTTCTGCCACCCACGTCTAAACCAGTTTCTGTGAAAGGCAAGATGATGCCGCCCCGTCAAATCCGCATCAGCCGGAGCAAGAGCGGCTCAGGCAAGGAGGCAGATTCCAGCTCAGCCCCCGGGCCCGAGGGCCTGACAGGGGCTGTGGTTCTCAGTCTCTCCGTGGTTTCAGGACCTCTGGGAATAAGACCACGGTGGTGGACTCGCTGGCCAGTCAGGGAGCTCAGGGTGCTGTGGCGGGGGGGAGGGGGTCCCACCACTGGCCCCTCCGTGTGGAGTGAGCAGGGAGATGAGGCCAGGGTGAGAGAGAGATGCGAGGATACGCGCTGGTGGGCCCTGTCCCCACGGGGCTGCCCATGCTGGGCCTGGTGGGGTCAGCAGAGGGGCGCATGCTCCTGAGGGTGTGGGGACAGCTCCGTCTCACATAGTGCAGCCTGCCCAGGGAAGGCCGGTCCACCGCGGGTTTACACCTGCACGTGTCAAGGCTGGGGACCAAGGGAGGATGGGAGGCGAGGAGCAGAGGGACGCCCCTGATGTACCACCCGCCCCCAAACGACCAGGGTGATCTTGTCAGCCCTTCTAGCCCCCCTGAGCCTCGCATTTAGATGAGCCTTGAAGGCTGAAGGGCGGATCTGCTTTCTCACCTTTTCCTCCTTCTAGAGGCCGCCACATTCCTCAGCCTGTGGCATCCTTCCAGCTCTGCTTCCAGCGTCACATCTTCTCTGACCTCCTGTCTCCCTCTTATAAGGACCCTTGTGATGATATTGGGCCCACCTGGATAGTCTCTCCATCTCAGGATCTTTTTTTTTTTTTTCACATTTTGGTGAGGAAGATTGGCCATGAGCTAACATTGTTGCCAATCTTCCTCTTTTTTTTTTTCTCCCCAAAGCCCCAGTACGTAGCTGTATATTCCAGTTGTAAGTCCTTCTAGTTCTTCTATGTGGGACGCCGCCACAGCATGGCTTGATGAGCGGTGTGTAGGTCCACACCCAGGATCCAAACTGGTGAACCCTGGGGTGCTGAAGCACAGTGCACAAACTCAACCGTTTCACCACCGCGTCGGTCCCTCAGGATCCTTAACCACACCTGCAATGTCCCTCATGCCATATAAGGTGCCACATTCACAGGCTCCTGGGATGAGTTCCTTCTCCAATACAATATTGATTTGGATCTGAAAGCCCACAAGGGGTGGAGAGGGAACGAGAGTCGTCCAGGGTGCTGGAGCTTAGTGGGGACTGGGCAGGGATGCCACCCAAGTGTCCAGCCCCTCTAGGGGAGCCCCGTAGTCTTGTGGGCACAGGAACCATTAAAGAGCTATGATGACGCTGTAGATTCCCCCCCACCAAACACATATCCCCTACAAAGAAAGAAGACGGGAGTCAGGGATGCAGGATGTCAACTTCTGCAATAACATTTCCATTATGCCAGGTAAGGTTTGTAGGAGAAAGGATATGTCTTTTTTCTTTTTTTTTTTTTGGTGAGGAGGATTGTCACTGAGCTAACATCTATTACCAATCCTCCTCTTTTTGCTTGAGGAAGATTGTCACTGAGCTAACATCTGTGCCAGTCTTCCTCTATTTTGTATGTGGGGTGTCAAGCTGCTACAGGATGGCTTGATGAGTGGTGTGTAGGCCTGTGCTTGGGATCCGAACCAGCAAACCCTGGGCCACTGAAGCAGAGCGTGTTAACTTAACCACTATGCCACTGGGCAGGCCCCCTGTGTCTTTTTTTCTTTAAAAATGTTTTATAATGAAAGTTTTCAAAACAGTTAAAGATAGACTAGCACAATAAACTCTCATGTGGGGGTTGTCAAAGACTGCCACGCTTACTTCATCCACTGCTGTCTTCGTGTTCTTTGCTGTTCCCGGCCGGTGAAGTATTTTCAAGCCTGTAGCAGACAGACATTCTGTAATTTTGTTCCTATAAACTTCAGAATGCAACTCTCCAAATGTGGGAAACTTTGTAACATAAATACAGCTCTATTTGCACAGGATCGAGATTCACGGCAGATGCCTGGCATCAGCTAATGCCTCATCTGTAACCACGTTTCTCTGATTGTCACAAAGATATCTTTTTGCAGTTGGTTTGTTTACATCAGGTTCCAAACGAGGTCCACACAGTAAGTTTGACTGTTGTGTCTCTTAAATCTCTCTTGATGCGGATCAGCTCCCCCCATTGTCCCCCAGCCATGACTTGTTGCAGAAAACAGATCAGCTTTCCCGCCGATTGTCCCACACATTCTGGATCTGATTGCTTCCTGTGGCGTCGCTTTATCCCCATCTTCCTGGAAATGGAAATTTAGCCCTGGAAGTTTGATTCGATTCAGGCTCATCCTTTTGCCAGGTGGGCTGTGTGTTTCCCACGGCGGCAGACCTGTGATGCTGAGACGGCCCAGCGCTCCTCCGTAACGTCCTTCGCCAGTGGTCTCGTCTGTCCATGACCATCGTGGGAAACTATTATTTCAGGAGACCTTGCAAAATGGTGATTCTCTCATGGCCTCATCCCTTCACAGCGAGGAGCTAGAATTCTCCTGTTGAAAAAAAAAACCTTCCCTTATCAACTAGAGTTATGGGGGTGGCCCTGAAATACAGTTTAAAAAGGGAAATCCTTCATTCTTTTCTTTTAATGAACAGTTTTCAAAGTAGAGAGTTGGGGCCCTAGTTGTTTCCAATGAGGTTTTTGGTTTTTTTCTCTTTTCTTACGTATTTATCTATTTTATGTATTCAATGTGTTTCAACCCATTGCAGGCACTATTCTCCTTTAGGCTTGATTTGCCCCCTCTTTGGCCTGGGATTTCTGATTTTTCCCCTCACAGATGGCCAGTCCGGGGTGCACGTGGCATCAGTGATGGAGGAGGGGTGACTCCCTTTGACAGTGGGTGATGGACGTGCCAGCGTTGGGGAGGGGGCTCGTCCAAGAGAAGCTCTTTCTTTGGGGGGATTATATTCCTGCCAGGTTTGAAGTGGCTGGGTTGGGCCCTCTGATAACCAGCCACATCTAGCAGAACCCCATTAGAGGCCCGGGTTCTGAGAGTCACGGAGCGCAGCGGGGAGAAGGGAGGCAAGGCCCAGCCTCTGGGAATCCCAGGACCAGAACAA
This sequence comes from Equus quagga, assembly GCF_021613505.1. Classification (NCBI taxonomy): domain Eukaryota; kingdom Metazoa; phylum Chordata; class Mammalia; order Perissodactyla; family Equidae; genus Equus; species Equus quagga. Next base: position 113,354,106 of record NC_060277.1, on the reverse strand, counting down.
CCCCCGGCGTCTGTAGTCTCTGATACGTCCACAAGGTGGCACTGTCCAGCCACAGATCCGCCGGCGACTGTCTGGCCGGCCGGCTGGGTCCCCCACAGTGTCCCGTTTACTTCCACTGCCCACCGCCTCCAGCCAGGCCCGGGGACCCGAGGGAGGACAGGGTCCCCTGTGCCTGGCCGGGTGCACCGAGGTGGGTTTGGTGGTGCCGTCCTCAGCTCCAGCAAGTTTGTGCCAGTGATGGTGACACCCACAAAGCTGCTTGGCTCCACCGAGGGCCCCCTCCTCCCATCCTGCTGATGTGGGACACGGATGTGGCTCTTCTCCACCTGCCTGTTCCTACAAGGAAAACCGGCGTTTGCCTGGTTATCTGACTGAGTCTGGGGTCGGGGGGTGGGGGAGAGTTGGGTGTCACTGGACTGAGGTGACGAGTTGGTGGGTGTGCTGGGCATTCAAGGCTCTAGGGCTCCGCCTCTAACCCCAGGAAGGAATAGGGGGTGGTCCAATGCCCTGCACAGTGGAAGGGGACCTAGGGTTCCAGGATGCTCCGTGCTGAATGGGGTGTCAGCAGGAGGGCACCCTCCATCCTCTGGGTAAAGGGAGGCTCTTCCTGGGAGCCCCACGGAGTGGGGTGTGGGGCAAGGCCTTCATTGGCCGCTTGCCCCTGGGGAGGGGGAGGGGCAGCAGCAGTTGGGGGCTCCTGTCCTCCAGCCCTCTCCCCCACCCCCGCTGGCGTCCCTGCTGGGTGCTGTCCTCAGGACTGCTCAGGGCAGGTGGGGGACCAAACCCAGGGGCTGGCACCCTGCACCGCTGGACCTGCCTCAATGTCTGACCCAGAAGAAGAACCCAGGCACCCCCAGGGACCGACTCTCCAGCAGAGAGCGGGTAGACTCTGGTGCACCGCCCTTACCCCTGTCAGCCACTTCGTGGGCGTGGCACACTGGTTCCCTCCCTTCCCCAGAGAGGTGCCAGCACCTCTCACCGAGCAGAACTCATGCACCTGACGTTTCGTCTGGCAGAGCAGTCATGCCACTTGGGGGACGGGGGGGGGGAGGGGCTGAGGTCTGTCTCGCCTCATCTCCCTGGCCTCTCAGGGTGCATTTGCTGACATGCTCCGCCTGACACTCACTGCTCAGCTGCTGTCTCCCAGGAACCCTATGATGCGCAGTCCCCGGGGTGGGCTCCCAAAGGCAGGCCCTCCCCCCGCCTGGGTCGGTTTCCTTCTGAGCAAATGGCCTGGGGCTTTGGGGTTGCTGATATGGGCCCTGAACTTGGCTGCATGGCCTGGGAGGCAGAGGTGGGGCCTCTGAGGTCCCTGCTGCCTCACCAGCCCACTCTGGGGCCCTGGATGGAAGTGAGTCTTCTTTCTTCTCAGGCCCTGGGGGTCCCAGGGTGGGGGAAGGCACTGAACAGCACCCAGGGAGCCCGGAGGAGCAAGCTGAGCAGGGAGCAAAGGCCTGGACGAGGGCTGCCGGGCAGAGGACGCCCCGACAAGGCTGGACCCCTCCTGCTCAGGCCTCGGGTGAGGAGGGCTGTGGCTGCCCCACCTCCAGGTGCAAGGCCCTCCCTGTGCCCCTCCCTCTCCACCCTGTGGTCACGAGGTGGCCATCTTGGAGGTGCCCCCACCCTGGCAGGCCTGCTCTGGTCCCTTTCCCTCAGGAGCGCCCGGTGGGGCTGGTCCAGGAAGCCGGGCCCGGGCCCCACTCCTGCCGGCCGCTCCAGAGGGCCCCGGAGGAGCCAGGAGGATGGCCAGGAGGCGGCCAGATGGCGGGCCGGGAGGAGGGGCTGTGGGGCAGACGGGCCGACTGTCAGGACAGATGGTGGGCCGGGCAGGGGTCCGGAGCCCGCCCCATCTGCTCCAGGCCCCTGGCGGGGCTTTTCTTGTCCACCTGGGGCTGAATTGGGATGAGGCCGAGGGGTGGCTTCGGCCCAGAACTGCTCGTATCCTGCTGGGTCCTCTCTGTCCCTGGGGCTCAGGGCTGGGTGTCCCCACCGGGTGCTGATCTGGGGTCTCGCAACCCCCTCCTGGCAGCTAGGGTATGGCCTGTGCTCAGAGGGCTGGAGGGCTTCCCAAGGGTCCCGGGGGTGTTCAGATAGAGCGTGTGGCACACCCCAGGAACACAGACAAGGCAGACGAGGGGCTTTGAAGCCACCGTGGGGTGGGCTTCAGTCCAGGTGGCGCTGAGAGGCTCCTGGGACGGGCAGATGATAAGCCGTGTCTGTGCCCAGTTGTCATCATCTATGGGGCAGCCACTGGGATGAAGGGCACTGAGTAAGGAGGGGTCACCCTCGCCAGGAGTCCAGGCTGGGGTCAGAGGAGGGGATGGTTGAGCCCACACAGGCTGTAGGACGGGGAGGAAGGCAGGCCGGTGGGCAGGTGCCTGATGGGACCTCGACCTGAGTGCTGCCTGGGACCCGGAGGGACCCTGGGGGGTGGCGCACAGAGTGGGTCCAGGGTATAGAGGCCCAGGGGACCCAAGCCAGCCTATGGGGTCTGTGATGGAGAGGGGAGAGTGTAGACGAGCTTCAGAGGTCCACTCCCCCCCCCCCCCCCCGGCCTGGTTTTATTTTTTGCCTTGCCCAAGCCCTCCACCCCTGTTTCCTGCCCGGTGAAATGTGGGTGACACGTTTTTCTTGCTGAGATCCAGAAATCCAAGTGGAAGCTCTCACTAGCCCAAGAGGGTCTTTGCCATTCCCTGGGAACAAAGTGAAACAGGTGGCACCCTCCCTCAGGCACACCAAGTGACAGTAATGACCCACTGGCCGCCTGCCCGGCTCTGGCGAGCCCTCCCTTCACCACCCGCTGAACACTCACGGGATCCCTCTAAGGAACCGGGGAGGGTCACGCAGCCTGCCCGAGGTCACAGCTGGCACCCATGTCTGCCAACCTGCAGGAATGGAAGCTTGGGGGGGGGTGTTGCCGTCCCTCCCTTATTGGAAATGGCCCCTGAGGGGATGTTTCTCTGCACTATGGAGGAGTGGCCTCCTCCAGCAAGGCGGGACACCCCCCCCCCCCATGGACTCTGAACCTCAGGCCAAGGGTGGCCTGGATGGGAAGGAGGGCCGAGTCTTCCTGTGGTGACCATGCCGCGCCTGCCATGGTGACCTGACCCTGCCTGTCCGAGCCTGCCTCCTGGGCTCCTCCTCTGTCCTGGGCACCCGGTCCCCTGAGGCCGCTGCCTTGACTTACTCGGGCCAGCGCTGCTGCAGCCACCAAGCCCCCTCGGGACCCCCGCATCCCCTTCCTTCTTGCTGCCTGCACGTCTGCCCCTGGAGACCCGTGTCCGGCATCCGGCAATTCTCTTGGGCCCCATGAGCCCAGACCATGGTGGTGACAGCAGGCCCCTGTTGGGGGACAAGAGACTCCCTGGCCGCCGCCTGGGGTTGAGATGTCATTTGCTGGCCACTGGTGTCCTCTGCCGGCCCCTTTCCTGTGTGTCCTGCTTAACCCGGGATCGATTGCCGATCAGGCCCTTCGCTTCTGGCTCATTTTCGTGGCTAATGGCTCTGGCTGCCATTGATCTGCAGCAGAGAGCATCTCGATCAAGCACCTCCTTACCGCGCCTGATGGCGCCTGATATTGTACTTGCCAATTTCCGCGTCCCCAACCGCACACGGCCTCCCGGCCCCGGGTCCTGCCCTGCCCAGCACCCCCCTTCCTGCCCGCTCTGTCCCCTCTCCCCAGGCCTCTCTGGAGGAGGACTTCTCTTCCTCTCACGCTCATCTAGCCGGGTGGAAAAACTTTCTAGGGGGAAGCCTCAGGGGAGGGAAGGAGGGAGGGGGTCATGTCATTTCAGGGGCTCCCACCTGCAGACCTTCCGCCCCCACCTGACCTTGGGGGGAGACTCCTCTGAAGGCCTGGCTCCAGGGAAAGGCCCCTCCCTCGGGACACCCCATCACAGAGCCCTGGAGTGTGCATGTGTGTGTGTGTGTGTGTGTGGAGGGGTGGGGTGGGAGGAGGCCCCGAAGATGGTGCCAGGTGGCCCAGGCAGCCAGGGCCAGGCTGGGCAGGTGTCAGCTCCTTGCCAGGGCTGCGGTCTCTAGACTGGTCGTCACTTGTCTGCGGCCTGTGGAGCCCCCACCCTCAGCGCTCCCTCTGGCGTCCTCTGCTGCTTCTGGTCTAGGAAAGCCGGACCCGCTGCCTGAAGGAACAGGCCAAGGAGGAGGTGAGTGAAGGACAGCTCCTGGCCGGCAGTCTTGGGGGGTGCTCGGCTCCCTCCCACTGTAGCTGGGGCTCCCCGCCCCTCAGCTCTGGTTCTCCCAGCACCCACCATAGCCCTCCCCAAGGCCCACCCCTGCACACCCCACCTGCCCGGATTCCAGGTGCTGAGATGGGGTCTTGGGGCCCTGGGAGGGGGAAGGGCCGTGGGGGACCCAGATTCAGGGCTGCAGCTGCCCCCCCCCCCGGCCTCTGAGGCTGCACAGAAAGGAAGATCCCTTCCAGAAGCATCTCTGCTGGGGAGTGCGGTTGGGCTCCCCCAGCTGTGAGATATGCAAACAACGGCAATTCAGGGGACCCAGATGCCGATGGCTGGGACCAACCTGAGCGCTTCTGGGACCTTGCGCCTAATCTTTCATCAGAGTCCTCTGAGGGCTTGGTAAACACAAGTGGCTGGGTCCCACCCCAGACTGTCTGATTCCATGGGGTCTCTGGTGGGGCCTGAGAATCTGCATTTCTAAGTGGCTGATGCTCCTGGGGATGCCACTTTGAGAACCATGGTGACTGTACTCCTGGAGCTGCTCACGGGAAGATGTGCCTTTTTAGCAACGGTGTGGGGGCCTCACATTTATTTCAGCCTCTCCTGGAAACCAAGTAGATTCCTAAGGGCCGCCAGAGCGGGCGGAGGGGGTGCAGACCCCTCCCTGGGGACGCCTGGGGTCACGCCCTCCCGGGCCGGCTGAGAATCAGGGCGAGGTCTGCTTGCTGCGTGTGGGGACCCCTCGGCACCCTCTGCACGTTCTGTGGCGCGTGCTTCCCTCCCCCGGGCCACCTAGGGTTGCTAGCAGTCGCATCAATGGGCATAAAATATTTACTGAACTCAGCTTCTTGCAAATATTCCTTTAGTTGTTTTCCCTCTGCTGGGAGCAGGCACTGTGCAGTGGCACGTGCTGAAGGATTGGTGTTAAATAATACAGTAAAAACCCCGTGAAGGCCACACAGCCCTGCACGTGTCAGCCGCCTGCCTGGTCAACCCTGTCCCCTGGCCACTCCACCAGCAGACGGGCTGCCACCGGGGGCCAGAGAAAGCCAGCCGAGTAGGGGGGTGGGAGTGGGTGGCTGGGGGTGGTGGTTGAACAGACAATTAAAGGCACCTTCCAAACTCTCCCACTCTCTCTTCTAGAAGCTGCAGGGGCCTTGGGGACAACAAATGAGAAATGTCTAAAAATGTGTCGCTGCTTTATATTTTAATCCCTTTTATTGAAATGTTTCCTTTTTCATAGGTTTTTTTCGGACTGCCATCTTTCTCTCTCTCCCTCTCCTGGAGCTGCAGCTCCATCCCCGAGGCTTTGCTGAGAGCCCGAAAATAGAAACCTGTTCTCATTGGTCCAGGCCCCCCCTCCATCCTTTTGTGATGCCGATGATTGGTAAGTAGAGGGAACCCAAACTCAAACTGAGGGGAAACCAACTTGGGAAAGGGGCTCCGGGGGCTGTTCTGCTCTGACGTGGGAGGGCGTCCTCCTCGTCTCCCGGACACCTTGCAGGTGGGCACGGGGAAGCACGTGGGGCTTCTAGGACCGGGGGACTTGTGGTCACTGTTGTTTTCTTATCCTTCCACGGGGTTCTGTCCCCAGGGGACCCTGCTATGGGCAGAAGGGTTGTGGGGAGTGGAGACAGATGGAGAGAGGGAGAGAATTGGGACTCTGAGAAGCCGGGTGATCAGTCTGAGACCACAAGGGTTTGGGTGTCTAGTGGGCCCTGGAGCCTTGACTTCCTGGCCATCCCACCCTCGCACCTTTCAGAGCTCAGAAGCCACGAGGACCCTCAGAAGGACACCTGTTCTGGAAAGGGTGGCAGGTGAGGAGGAATGGAAGTCAAAGAAGAGAGTCTGGGGAGAGAGAGCCTGGAGGGAGGAGAGGAGAGGAAGGGGCCAAGGAGGCAGGATGCGTGGTGGGGAGGGCTGGACCCATGGATAGCCACTGCCCCTCCCTTCACTGGCCAGCACACAAGTTGGTGCCACGGCCTCTTCTTTAGCCACCACCTTCCCTTTGGCTCTCTCCCCATGCTTTCCAGCGGCTATTATGACATTTGGTGGTATTTCTCTTGCTGAAAGCAGCTTCGAGAGAAATGACTGATTTGTAGCAGACTAGAGAACTGGTGCTTGCTGGCCCAGCAGAGGTACGCTGCCGTGCGGTGAGGGGCCACGTGGCAGAGACCCGAGGGTGGCCTCAGGGAGCCGAGAGCCGCCCCAGCTGGCGGCCAGCAGGAACTGGTGCCCCCGACCGCAGGAGGTGAGCTCCACCAGACAGAACGGCAGCTCTGCCTTTGCAGGAAAACAGCTCCACGGCAGACGGCTCTTCCTAGGCTTCCTTTTGTTTGAATGAACAGAAAATAAATTCCATTTCAGTCAGCAAAAAAGCAACGTGGGTTCATAGACTATTCTAGGTCTTCATTTAAAAGGACAGTGGATCAGTTTCTCCGCATTGTTCTGCCCGCGGGAAGTCACATTCAGGAGGCCCGGGGTCCCGGGCAGGCGGGATTCAGGCAGAGGTGGCTACTGAGACAGGAAGGTCCTGGAATTACTGACTTGTTCTCGGGATGCTGGGCTGGGGAGATCGCCGACAGCCCCGCAGGGTTCCGTCTCACCAGGACCGTTTTCCTTGGTGACCAAGTACTGGGGTGTTAGCAAAGAGCCGTGCTCCACTTTATCTGTCACGGTTGCACTTGGAGCCCGGAGTGGGGAGAGACCAGACAGGGCAGTGGGTAAGCGTGTCAGGAGCCCGGGTCAGGACCTCTCCTTCACACCTGGGTGGCTGTCGGGACCGGCACAGTGGTGACAGCATCGTCCCACTGTTGGGGACAGTGAGGGGGTGTGGATGGGGTTCCGGCCTCGTCCATCTCCACTGCTTGTCTGGACTCTGGTGGAGCCATGATGGCCTCATCAGTCAGCTCACCTCCAAGGGAAAGACAGGCTCTGCTCTGGTTTGTTTCTGGTGGGCACACATCCCCATCACGCTGGTGGCCCGTCCCAGTCCCACTGAGCTGGGTCCAGGGAGCTGAGGGACACAACTGGCCCTTGGACTTAGCGCAGCAGGACTGGCCCTTGTCACCTCCCTGGGGCCAGATCAGGCCTGGCCACAGCCTGTGCACGTACGCACGGGCACAAACAAAGGAGATGACGACTCAGACACCAGCGGCCCATGGAGTCCAGGAAGCACCCAGCGGCGAGATGGAGAAAAATGTCAGAGGAGACACGAGCCGATAAAAAGGATGGAAATGTGCCCCTCTGACTAAGGAAGAGAGAAGTTAGACACACTAGCCCAGAAAAGAGCTGGTTGGGCGGGCCTGTCCACTCTTTCAGGGGAGGAAGGGTCTGGTTTACATGCCTAAAGACAAGAGCAGGAGGAAAGGAAGCTCGGAGGAGCCTGGGGCCCAGGAGGGTCGGGGGAGGCAGAGGCCTCAGCCTGGCTGAGTGGGTTCCCACACTTTTCTCCTCCCGCACCCCCTCCCCTTGCGTCACCTCTGCTTGGACCAGGATCACCTGCAGTAGGACCCACAGGCCCCATCACCATCATCATCCATGCCTTAGCTGACCCGCTCCTGTGTGCTCCCCACGCTGGCACGCCTGGCCTTTCTGCCTGCTCAGCTCCTTCGGGGTCAGCTCATGTCTCCCGTCGTCCATACACCCACTCCCAATTGCTGGGTCCACCCTGACATCTCCCCACTCTGCCTTTCTGGCTCTCACTTTGAGCCCACCCATCACGTCTGCCTTATCTCCTGACGAGATGATCAGGTCGGTGAAGGCCACGGTTCTGTTCCCCACCGCCTGGCACAGCGGTGGCCTCACACACAGGGTCACAGAATTGAATGTCGTGGACGTTTCTTCTCTGCCTGTGACCTCTCCCTCCGCATGGTTCCGTGACAAGCCATCTTCTGGAGAGAACGCATTTCATTTATCATTTATTACTTAGCCACAGTCTGTGGTTCTTTCTGCACCTGACAGATGGTAACGCATGCAATCCTTGCATTGACCCCTAGGAGGAAGGTGCTGTTAGCCCCATTTTCCAGGTGGAGAACCTGAGACCTCGAGACACCTTGTGAGTGACCAGGACCACAGCGGGGGCTTGAACCCAGCCAGTCTGTGCTGTTGGTTCTCTGTGATCACAGCAGCCCGTGCGTGAGCAAGAACTGGAGAACGTCTTATTTGCTTTCTTGGCAGGTCATCTTGTTGCTGTTGCTTTTTTAATTTCCTGCTTTCTCTGAGGAAGCCTCTGTGCCCGCCATCTCGGAAACGTCCCCTCAGCCCAGGGACACCGGCCCCAACAGTTGGGGCCCCGGACCCCCCTTCTGTGAGCTTCCCTAGGTTTGCAGCCAAAACCAGGAGGCCGTGGTCCAGGAGGAGGAGGGGTGCCAGCCCCTTCCTCACAATGAAATGCAGATTTCCCATTAAGAGGCAAGTCTTTATTTCAAAAGGTTGAATAGGATGCAACTTAAAAAAAGACTTCCAGCTGGTTAAATTTAGAGCAGGGGAAGAGGTCTGATCCGGAGCGCTTCTGGCTGGCCGCCCATGGCCCAGCCTTCCGATGGGAGTTGGCCGCGTTCTGCGCTCGCCTCTCGGTATTTTTTCTCTCCCCGTCTGAGTTAGGCAAACAAATGTTGATAGCCTGTTGGCCAGAGCACTGCTTACTTAAAATAAGCTCTTCTGGTTGGGAGGTGGCCAACTGGAGAGGGCTCGTCCCAGCGGACACCCTCTCTGCACGGCGGGCAGGAAGCGCCCAGTGCTGACAGCTCTTTCTTGCTTCCAGTGACCGCAGGGGCCCTGCGTGCAGCTGCTCTCTGGAACCCAGACCAGCTCTGGGCTCCCTATTCCTATGCTCTTGTCCCTGTCTCCCCCTCCCCACTGGGTGTTAGAGAGGTGCACCTGGACTCAGTCCCTGCCCCACGGGCCAGGTGATCTTGGGCAAGTCATTTGGCCACTTGGATATTGCCCAGCTGATCTGACAGCAAGGGAGCTGGCCTAACCCACCTCTGAGGTGGTGTCCAGCTCTGATCTCCCTGAGGGGCCTCTGTCGAGGGGCCACCTCCAAATGCCAGCCCGCAAACCCCAGCGGCGGAGGGCGGGCTCATGGGAGCCTGGACGGGAAGACATGAGGCGTGTGAAGCTGTGTGGTTGGAGAAGCTGTGGCAGTGTGTGTGAGTACGTGCCTGTGCACGTGGACATGCGTGTGTGAGGGTGGGGGCTCTGGGTGATGTGGGAAGATTTGCGCTTGAGGGTCTCATGGCCCTGAGACCTCAAGAATGAAGCAGGTGAGGAAGAGGAACCTGGCTGGGGTGTTGGGAATGATGAAGCCCCCTCAGAGTGGCCTTGGACCAGGGTGGCTGCTCCCCGTCCTCTCCCACCCCCTTCCCTTTCTGCTGCCCCCTCCCCGTTCTTCCTCCTCCTCCCCCTCCTCCCCAACTCCTCCCTCCCTTTCTCTGGCTGCTGAGCAGCAGCTCCGCTGGTCACATTAGGGACCAGCCTCAGAGGCCAGCACGCCCAAAGGTGCACCTGAGTCTGGGAGCCCCGGGCCCTCCCAAACCGCCTGCTGCTGAGTCACTGGATTTCTCCAGGGTGGCGAGCGAGCCTCGAGCCTCGTCTTCCCTTCCTATTCCCCGGACTGGGAACTCCAGCCCTCACGCCCCAGCCCCCCCCCCCCCCCCCCCCGGCTCCTTTCCTTTAGCCTCAGTGCTGGACATAAAGCAGACACACAGGCAGAGCATGATGTGAGCGCCAGAACCCAATTTCACAGCATTTTTGTGCAATACTCCATAAAACTCTGTAAATGTCCCGCAGTCCAAATCGGTCTCTTGATGAGCGCAGGGTGACCAAGGGCAGCCGAGCTTCTGGATTGCGGGGCAGGTGCTGAAGGACCGGCGGCACCAAGGGCCCTGGGTGTGGTGGAGGGGTCAGCCGGGGTCCCAGAGGCGGGATCTCCTCTGGGGATGTCCTAGGGCGGGCAGGGAGGGAGGTGGAGCCCAGCCACGGGGCTGAGGGCCCGGCTCTCAGGACCACCCCAGGGAGCCGGTGAAGCGCCTCTCAGGACGGCTGTCCAAATGGGGCAGAGGGAAACCTGGTCCCACGGCACCCTCCTCCTGCGGCCAGAGGGCAGCTGGCCCGTGCTGCTGTACTTGTGGGTGCCGAGTGGGGTTCTGGGCTGTCCCTCCTGGGGCAGGGGCAGAGGTGCACTGAACAGGGTTTGCCCAAAGAAGACTGGACAGCACTGCCGCCTGCCCCTCGCCCTCTGCTGGAGGGGGCCAAGCCGAGGAGAAAGCTGGGCAGGGAGAGAGGCGTGGCCCTGAGGACCTGGGGCAGCTGCTCCTCTCCACCGACCAGCAGAGGGCGGCAGGGAGCCCCACCCTGAGGCTGTGGGATAGGTGGGAATGAGGAGAGGAGGGGAGCACGGAAGGTGCTGGTGAGGAAGGGCGAGTCCGGCCCCCCAGGGGGAAGTCGGCCAGTGGCCAGATGAGCATCTTCCACTAGCAGTGGGACCAGACATCCCCATCCAGCCAGGTCAGCCCAGGGGAGAGCAGCGCGTCTCATGTGACCTGAACCTCTAGGCAGGAGGACAGTCAGACTAAGAGATCTGTCACCTCCGTGGGCGTCCGCACATTCAGTGAACAGAATGTCCCACGGGGTTGGGGGCACATCCCCCATGAGCGGGTTGGCGTCCACTTCCTGGCTCTGAGAGCAGGTCTGCAGCCCACGTCCACTCTTCCCTTCATTCCCTCTGTCCCATCGCATTAGCCTCTTGCCTTTCCATTTGTTCCTTTCTGCATCATGAAATATGCATGGACACGAAGTGTAAATAATAAATAAGCACCATGTGCCCGTGGACCCACGGCTGGCCCTGAGGCCTTTGGTCCTGCTGCCCCTCCTGGTTTTACTCCCTGTCCCCACACAGGAGCTCTCTTCTGTGTTTTGAATTGTTCATCCTCGGCTCTTCTTTACAGAGGTTTTAACTCCTCTGTGTCTGTCTCTGAACAGCATATTGTTAGCTGTATATTTCTGACTTTATTTGAACAGAATTATGCTGTGCGACTCTTCTGCACCGGGTGGTCATCTTTTTAGCTCTCCGGTGTGGGTTCTGAGATCCACGCGTGAATGTGGTCGACTGTTCAGTGTCGTGTGGACTCCCGCTGTGTGAGTGCACGACGATGCTCCCTTCTCCAGCTAGTGGATGCGTCTTTAATGATTTCAAGCAGTGGTGCTGTAAACATGCACATCTCCTGGTCCCACGGGCAAGAATTCTCTAGAACACTTGTTAAGAAGGGGAATTTCTGGGTCTCGAGGAGGCATGTTTTGAGCTTCAGGAGATGAGGCCAAATTGTTTTCAGAGTGATTGTAGCTTGCTCACGTCCACCAGTGTCTGATTCATCATTGATCCACATCCTCGCCAATGCTCCATACTATTGCATTTAAATTGTTTGATGACCTGTCTATAGAATGGTATCTCATTGTGGTTTTAATTTCCATTTCCGTGTCTCTGATTACTAATGAGGCTGAATACAACTTCACATTTTTATGGCCATTCACATTTCCTCTTATGAAACGCCTTTTTTGTCTTTTGTCCATTTTCCTATTGTCTTACATATTTTTTAAAAATTGGTTTTTGTGAGTCCTAATGCGTTCTGGGTAGGACTCATCCGTCACTTACGCACGGCACAGACACCTCCTGGTTCGTGGCTCATTTTCCCACTTTTTAAATTTCTTTTTTGAGTAAAGTTTAAAATTTTAATGTGGTTAAAATGTCTTAATTTTTTTAAAAAGACTTTCTTGCTGGCCACAAGATCTTAAACCTTTTGCAGTTTCTTTGAAAAACTTTGAAGTTGTTTGATTCACATGTGGTGTGGGGCAGGTGTCCAGTTTCATTTTGAAATACGGATAACTGGGCATCCAAGGGCGGTTTCCAGAAGAGTCCGCCCTTTGTGGCCCATCTGCACGTGGACTCTCACCACCAGGTTTCCATCAGCGTGGGGGGCGGCTCAGAGCAGAAGGCTGACACTGTGCTCTGCCTGGGGGCACGTGGTCCACGGCTGGTGGCACTGGGTCAGTGTGACTGTGATTGCCTGGCCAGCTCTCACTGCATGTTTGTTTCCTGAATGGGAAGGCGTGACCCTATGGGAAGTGCGTTTTTTCTTTCCTTCTCCTTCTCATCTTTCTCCCTCGCGCCTTCCCTCCCTCCACCCTCTCTCTCCTCCTTCTGTTTGAATCTTGTCCTCGAATTTCAGCGCTCTCTCTCTGCCTCTTTCCTTTATGACTCACAGGTTTCAGATCTCTGCTTAAAAGCACAAGTCTATTCAGCTTCAGATCCGAGCTTTAGAAGCCCCAGAAAAGTTCCTCTCCTGTGCTTGGGGTTCATTCATTCATGGGAAGGCCGTTGTGAGCCCCATGGCTTTGGAACTGAAGGTGAGGTCTGGCCAGCTGACCTCTCCGAGCGCCTGCCAGGCAGAAGCCACAGATCTGGAGGCCATCCTGGTCCCCTGCCTCTCTGCTGCCCCAGAAACGAGCCCACCCCGTCTCAGGACAGAAGTTCTTAGCATCAAGGGGCCAATCAGAGCCTGCTCCCTGGCCTCCCAGGGGTCCCGCTGTTTCCCCTCGGGAGCAGCTCGCTGGTGGCATCAGCAGGAGTCACCGAAGGAATGGTCTGTCCCCCCAGGAACTGGTCCTTCCCTCCACGGGGACGTTTGCCTGTGGCTGAGGCCCGTCCCTGGGCTGCCTGCCACCACTGCAGCCCTGGTTTCCGCCCCTCTCCCTCAGGCCCGGCACGGGAGAGCGTCGCAGAAGGGGCGGAAGGCTCTTCTTGTTCATAGAAAACAACCAGCTCATCCTGATTTGCCTAGAATTTTCCTGAGTTTCCTGGATGCCAGGAAACCCCTCCGTGCTGGGCAAACCATGATGGTGGTTCCCCCGGGTTCACTTCATCGCAGTGCGGTAGAAGCAATGCCTTATCCATCTGTCCATCCATCCATCCATCCATCCATCCATCCATCACCCGTCCATCTATCCAAGAAGTGTTTCTTCAGTGCCCGTTCTGTGTCAACAGCACCCTCAGGAATTTCCTCCACTTGCTTTAACGCTTATAGCCCGGCGCCCTTCTCTGCCCCCACCCCACAGCCCCACTGCCCATGGCTGGCGCGAGTCTGACCAACCTTCCGTGCCCCATGATGTGTTAGGTCAGCGACAGGGGCCTGCCTGCCTCCGGATGGCTCTGCCAGGGACATGCAAACCACAGTCTCACCAGCAGAAGAGTTATAAGAACCACCTCATTTCTGGGTTTTAATTGGGACTTTTTGGTTTGGGCAGTTTGCCCCTTTAGAGAGTATAGGTCTCTGCACGTTGGGAAAGCCGGTCTGCACTGAGCCGCGGGCGGGACATTGGCAATAACAACGGGGACGGAGGAGTCTGGTCAGCTCTAACGACAGGGCGGGAGTCTGTGCAGAGCCTGGGCACCCTGCCACGCTCACACTAGGTGGCCGGAGAAGACCCCAGCCAGCTGTCTCTGCCCTGGGGGGCCCAGGGTGTGGCCAGCACACAGAGGCCTCCCAGAGGGCAGGGGAGGCTCCTCGCCCCGTGGAGAGAACAAGAGGAAGCCCTACAGGTGGGGAGTTTTCCTTTTATTCAAAGGGACAACTTGACTCATTCGGTCATTTATAAAGTGTTTACGGAGCACCGACCGTGCGCCAGGAACCACGCGCTGGGCTGTTCAGGGTAAATAGGGTCTCGAGAGGTGGCCCAACCGCAGGGCGTTTGCAATCCAGGGAGGACACAGGACACGCTTACAGCTCGTCACTGAGCCAGGGCCAGAGGAGGCCTGTGGGGGGGGGGGGGGGGGGGGGAGGAGGGAGAGGAGGACCGGCGGGTCAGGAGCCGGGAAGCTTCGGGGCAGCAGGACTGCAGTGGGGAGAGAACTGGGGTGCTGTTAGCACCGATTCACAGCCTCTCCCTCCCACTGCGGGCAGAGCGTGTGTCCCTTCCCCATGGACACCTGCTTGGTGGGGTGGCCTGTGTTGGCCAGTGGGGGGCAGTGGACAGGGCACGAGCAGAGCCCGTGCTTGGATCCTGTCCTCCCGTGAGATGCCGCGAGCAGAGCCCCTTCAGCCTGGGCTTCGGATAAACATGTGTGAACCGGACCTGAGCCCAGCTCAGTCTGGAGTCTGGCTCCTGCGACACACGGCCTGAGGCAGAGCCGCCCTGTGATCCCCTCTTCGGCCTGCAGACGGCGGTCTGCCTGCGGACGGGTCAGGGTGAGGATGAATACTTTGGAAGCCACCAACTGGTGGGGGAGGTAGTTTGTTATGCAGCATTCGGTCAGCTAGCTGACAGGTGCACTGGATCCAGAGGAGGGCTGGAGTTCTGAGAGGTTGATGCAGGGAGAAGGATGAGGGCGTGGTGAGGAGGTGGGGAGAGGGGGGATGGTGTGGAGGGCAGAGTAAGAAGATCTGGACTCTGAGTGTGTGTGCGGGCAGGAAGGCTGGAGAGGGTTCGAGGAGGGGAGAGTAGGAAAGGCACTTTGGAAGCAGGCTGTGAAAGCCTGGGATGGCGTCAGAGAAGACACTCTGCCTCCGTGGTTCCTCTCCCCTTATCACACCTTTTTATTCGAGCTTGCTCCTGAATTGCCATAGTTCTTGGGAAATGAATATTTTCTCTGGGGTGACCACAGGGGCCCACTGTGCCCCCGTCAAACACCTGGGATGTGTCAAGGAGGAGCTTGACCCCTAGAGGGGTCCAGGCTTTTACTTGGTTCTCATGACTCAGCCCTCGGCAACTCCGAGTGGTCCCCTGGGGCCTTCCTTCCAGATGCCCCGCTAAAGGGCAGTGAACACGGAGGCAGGAGCCGGTCGATGAGCTGCCTGGAGGAGAGCGGGACGGGCTTGGGACTCGGCTGGTGGCCTGTGGACCGGAGTTGGGTGGGGAGAAGAGCAGAGGATGCAATCGGATGGTGCCCCGGGCAAGTCTTTGGGGTTGGAGGGCTGCCTGAGGACAGGGGCTGGGGCAGGAGGCCCACCCGGCAGGAACAGCGTGGAAACAAGAGGAAAGGGCTGGGAGGTGGGGCAGGAAGCAGAGCAGCTTCTCTTACCACCGGTTTCCCCAGGCTCGTGTTCCAACCTCAGCATCATTGATCCAACCAAAACAACCACTGACACAGTAAAAAGCTTCCAAATTTAAACAGCGCACATCCCCATCAACATGTTAATTAGGCCTCATTAACGGGAATGAGCCCCGCACAGCCCCGCGCAGCCCGAGGAGGCAGGCACAACCGGGAGGGAGGACTGCTCCGGAACCTTCTGTCTGCCCCTGGCACCCCAAGCAGCCTCCCATCTGCTGGCCCCCGCCCAGGCTGCCTGGCCTGCTGCCTCAGCCTGCATGGACGCCCTGCACCCCCTCCTGCTGGGCCTTATTGTCTCGGTGACTTGGTCACTGGGGTCTGATGTGTGCATGGTTGACACGAGGGGAGACGCCATCACCACAGCAAATCCCAGAGGACAGTGAGCTAAAGTGGCCGTGATGAATTACGAGAATTGCAAGCTGCTCACGGCGGCCGTTCCCGGGTCACAGTGGGTCACGGCGGGGCCTGTAACCCAAGCCCCTTGCCGAGCTCGTGTCACCAGATGAGGTCAAGGTCTGTTTGGAGGGGAAAAACGGATGCGCTTGCTTTCTGCCCTACCCGTTTAAATATTAGCTGTGAGATGAACTCCACGTGCAGCAAAACACAAGAAGTCGCTGCAGCCTTGACGGGCTGCCCTTTAATTATCATCATGCATATTCGCACCACTAAACCTGTCACGATCAAGGTGCCTTCCGAAGGGTTCTGGGCAGCCCCTGAGCACTGATGACGTCACCACTTCAGAGGGGCTGCCCCAGGGCCTGGGCAGAGCTGGGCTCAGGTTTGGCTCTCAGGCCCAGCAGAGGACTGTGCTGAGCTTCCTCCTGCTGTCCTCTGGTTTCAAGGCTGATGGGTGGGAGGCGAAGGAGGGGGGAGGGAGAGAGGGCCGATCAGAAGGGTCCCCCGCTGGACCGGATGCTGCTGATGCCCCACCCAGATCGGAGTCACCCCTCCTCGGCTCTGCCAACTCACAGCAGCACCCCCGCCGCTAGGGAGAATTCCGACCCCCATCCCCACCCTAGTGCTGCTCACTCTTGTCCCAGCCAGGCAACAGCAGGTGCACAGTGCTGGCCCCGGGCTGGGACCAGCTCTGTGGTCCCGTGGGATCAGGCTGAGGCTGGCCTCCGGCTGACCATGGCCTTGCTCAGCCTTTCCCCTGCCTCACCTCGTTCTCCCCTACCTCGCCTCTTCCCCTGGGAGCCCTCCCTTGGCATCCCACCTCGGCCACCCCGTGGAGACGCCCGCAGGTGCCTCTCATGGACAGTTCTCCCACAGGTCAGTCACTGGAGAGGCTCCCAGCCACACGTGGCCCCCCGGGAGTTTCTTAAGAAGGGGTGACAGTGATAGCGATTGTCACTGTGATTGAATGCTGAGAAATGGCTGCCAGTAACCAGGGCTCCCTCGGACAGGTGCGAGAGAAGGTAGGTCACGCCACGCCCGGGAGGGCCAGCCCTGCGCTGGTGGCGAGCCTGCCCTCCTTCGCCTGGTCTGTGACCGCTCTTCTCCCCAAGGCTCTGGGGCGGAGGCAGCTCACTTTATTTTTCCACCTGAGAGCAATTTCTCTTCCTAATAATAAAAGATTGAAGTCAACATAATTTTAATAGGCACTATCCAGAATGAGGTATTTAAATTTGATACACTGATGGATTATTTTTTTATTGAGATGAAACTCACATAACAAAATTTACCGTTTTAAGGTGAACAGTTCGGTGGCTTTTCGTATGTTCACAATGTTGTGCAACCACCACCTCTATTTCCAGAACATTTTCATCCCCCCAAAAGGAAACCCCGTACCTATTAGTAGTTGCTAACTGCCGTTCCTCCCTCCCTCAGCCCCTGACAACCACTGATCTGCTTTCTGTCTCCTTGGATCTGACCATTCTGGACATTTCATGTAAGTGCAGTTGTACAATATGTGGCCCTCTGTGTCTGGCTTCTTTCACTTAGCCTGATGTTTTCGAGGTTCATCCACATTGTAGCGTGTCAGTGCTTTGTTTCTTTTCATGGCTGCCTAATACTCCATTGTATGGATAGAGCACATTTTGCTTCTCCGTTTCTCTGTTGATGGACACCGTGATTGTTTCCATCTTTTGGCAATCATGAATAATGCTGCTGTGAACATTTGTGTACAAGTTTCTGTTTGAATACCTGTTCAATTATTTTGAGTATATGCCTAGGAGTGGAATTTCTGGGTCATATGGTAATTCTGTGTTTAACTTTTTGAGGACCCACCAAACTATTTTCCCCAGCGGCTGCACCATCTGCATTCCCACCAGCAGTGCGTGAGGGCTCCGGTTTCTCTGCATCCTCACTGACGCTTGTTATTTCCTTTTTTTCCCCCTCGTCATATCGACCCTGGTGGGCATGAAGTGGTATCTCCTTGCGGCTTTGAATTGCTTTTTCCTAGTGACTAGTGGGGATCCTCTCACGTGCTGGTCGGCCCTTCCCAGAGCTTCTCTGGAGATGTCTTGTTCCCTTGTTTTCTGTTTCTCTCTGTCCCTCTGCTTCTTCTCCTTTCTCAGCAGCTTCCTGACTTACAAGGGCTTGGCCTTGAGTCTGCTGGACACTCGAGTGCCCACCACTGCCCAGGGGTCAGCCCTGAGCGCCTTCCTAGGAGGCGGAGTCCTCTTGCTCCATCCAGCCCTGGGGTCAGATGCCCGCTCCCCTTGCCAGCTCGACTCATCAGCAGGGCTGGGGGGCTTTGATAGTGTCCCCCAGAAGCAGACCCTGAGATGGGGTTTAGAGCAGGTAGTTCACTTGGGGGGTGCAAAGCATGTAGGTGGGGGTGAGACCAGGAGAAGAAGGTGGCCCGTAGTGGGGTGATGGGGCCAGCTGCTGGGGTGCAGCCCCTGGGTCTCCGTTACCGCTCTAGAGGGTGAGAGAGCGCGGGTTCTCATGCACGGTCCCCCTGGGCTTGGAGGGCAGTTTCCTGCGGGTGTTCATTCCCTGGTGCTCCCAGCCACTGCCTGGGATCCAGGTGGGGAGGATGAGGACAAAGAGGCACTAAGGGCAGAGAAAGCCCTCAGGCAAGGAAACTCAGGTGCTGGCTCTATAAGTCAGCAGCGTGTCTGAAGGTGCAGAGGTGAGGGGACGGGGTGGAGCATGGAGAGTGCCTGCTACAGGGGAAGCAGATTTCAAAGAAAGTGATGGGGGTGAGGGGACTGACGCGTTCGCTCCCCGTGCCACAGCTCGAGAGTGCAGACCTGTGTCGGTCTCTGCTGTCCCAGCCACGCCCAGCAGGGGGCCTTCAGCCGAGCCCTGCCCAGGCCTGAGCCAACAAGAAGCAGATGAGGCTTCTGCACCAGCAGGTGGGGCCTCGAGTTCCTGTTGCCCTGGCCTCATGCGAGGGGCATAACGGCCGGGTGGGAGCTGACCCAGGAGAAGCTGGCCACACCTCTCCTGAGTCAAATCCGGCCCTGAATGGTGGATCCGGGACACAGTGCCTGGCTGCTGAGGATGCACCAGGGACAAGAAGAAGAGACGGGCTCAGCCCGTCCTGTAGGCTCCGGCTCCTGTTCAGGGTCCTCGCTCTCCACGACATTCCACCTCCCCCCTGACGTCCATCTTCCCTTTCCCTCTGCCTGCCCTGCGGACCTCTAGCTCCTCCTGGACACTGCTTATCCAGCTCCCACGGTGGCCGCGTGGAGTCAGGTCCCTGTAAAAAATCCCTGTGTGTGTGTATGTGTGTGTGTACATCTCTATATGCACGTGTGTGTCTGTGTGTGCACACGCCATGTGCACATCTATGCTTGTGTGCACATGTACGTACAGGTCTACTCATGTGTGCACACACATGTGTGTGTCTGTGTGTGTGTGTGCACGCCTGTACAGGTGCACGAGCTCGTCTCTGGGGCTCTGCCTCTCTGCTAAGCCCTGGAGGATACGCCTTCCCGTCCTTTAGATCTCAGCTCCCATGTCCTCGGCTCAGGCTTCCCGACAACCCGCAGAGGCTGACACATCTCCACCCTCGGCCCGGCACCTCTCGCCACAGCATCCTCGTTCTCTTCCTGGCACTCAGAGGCACTTGCAGTGACATTATGATTTTTGTTGCTGATGCATTCTGCGTCTCCCCGAGGGCCGGTGTTGCTCCTGGTGGGAAGCTCCGTGACTGAGCAGGGCCTGGCTTTCGTGAGTTTTGAGGCTGGCCCCTGGGCATCCTCCTTGACTAGAGGGGAGTTTGGACCCTATCTCTGACTCGCAGTCCAGGGCCCCAGACCTGTGTGGCTGGCAGCCTGCCTGTGCTCTTCAGGGCCGGGGACTCAGGGCCGCGCCTCTCCCCTACCCAGAGGATGCACTCCAGCCTATCAGCGTCCTCAGATATGCTTCTCCGGATGCCACTGAGACAGAAGCAATTTCCAGGCATGCGATGTGGCCGGCCCAGCCATCTCGCCCAGGCATAACATTTTCATCTGTGCCTGTTTTATTCCTGAGGGAGCGAGACTCTGAGGCTGGTTGGGAGAAGGAGCCTGCGGGCATGGACCGGCCCACTGTCCCCACCCTCCCCCGAGGACGCCCCACCTGTTCCACCACAGGCTCCTGCTCTCCCTCCCGGGGGGGGGGGGGCCGGGAAAGTGACAAACACGGCGGTGGAGCTGGGGCCCCCGTCGAGGGCTGGGGGAACACTCTTCCTTCCCTCTCTTCCGGCCAGAGGGGCCTCTGGGAGCCGCTGCCCCAGTTCCTGGGATAAACGGGCATCTAGGAGGTCTGGGCTTGGAGACCCTGTGCTTCTGCACAGGTGAGGGAATACAGAAGCGCCGGTGGAAGATTACTTTGTAGGAAAGCAGGAAAGCCCCGGACGGGGGCCTTTGCCTCCCCACTGCTAACAAATTTCAGCCAGTGCAGCAAGATAATGGTGTGCGTGTGTGTGTGTGTCCTGCAGCTTCAGGGACTGAGGTGGTGCCCGCTGGGCTGAGTGTCTGTGGGTCTTTGGCAGCCAGGTGGCCGAGCAGTTGAGGCTGGGCGCATGCCTGGCTGGGCAGCCCCGGACCTTTCCGTTGGCCGCCTGGCCCTCTCTCTCAGTCCACAGCTCCGGCTTTAGTCCTTGTCGCCATTGATTGCGTCTCGGGAACCTCCCAGTGATTTTCAATTTGCAGAGCTGGCTGGACACCTTACAAAGCCAGTGGCCGACAGTGGTGAGCCCCAACTGAGACCTTTGCCCTCGAAGGAGGCCATTTCATTTTGAGACTGTGTTGAGCCACACGTCAGCTGAGATCGGCCTTTTCTCCCCCCACGAAGAGATTAAGATCCCTAAATGCATTCTGGGAAAAGGGACAGCTGCCTCTTTATCCTTAAAACGCAAGTCAGCGAGGAGCGCACTTCACCCCAGGGTTGGAGGACAGCCGCCTGCCCCGTGCCCTAACCCCATCGATTTTCCCCAATCTGCGTTTGACGAGCTGTGCGCAGCGATCAATACACCTGCAGTCCTGCAAGTGATGCGGAGGGATGCAGGAAACCCATGCCTCTGGCCAGGGCTGCACCCCAAAGACAGGCCAGTGGCGAGGAAGGGTCAGCCATGCACGGATCGCAGGAGCCCCGTGGACTTGAGGTGGACGCGAGAAATAATTCACGTGGGCAGGGAGACAGCCCGCGGCCCCTGGAGCGGCTCCGTGTTTCTCCCACGCTCGGGACATGCAGGTCCCCAGGGGAGGCTGGGCTCGGGGAGGGCCTGCACTTACTCCTGGGAAGCACCAGCCTGGTACACAGCTGCTGTTGTCTTCCTCCCCTGCGCGGTTTGACCCCATCTCCCCTGTTGTCCGGCGTCTCCAACAGCTGCCCACTGGAAGCCTCTTTGCAATCCTGCTTCACTTCAGTCCCCTCGCGCCCTGGATTCCTGCTCCTGCTCAGCCTCGTTACTCACCCGCTCAGCTCCGTTTGTAGCCTCAGTCCCTCGCGATTGGCCCTGGGCAGCCAAATAATGTTTGTTGAATGACTGAGTGAATTTCCGGTGGGGCAGTCCTGTCCCACATGACTGTCATGGCCCCACTTGCATCTTGTCACCATCTGAACTTCTCTATCCCTCATCCCTTGGCCCAGGACCTCTGTGTGGGGCATGTGCCTGAGTATCTCCACTCTTCAAAATCCTCCTGCACATCCTTCAGGACCCCATTCAAATGTCACCTCCTCCAGGAAGACTTCCGGTTGCCTCTAGCTGGAAGAGGTCCTTCCCTCCCTGAGCCCCCACAACTTGGTGCTGTTCCACAGCCTTCTGGCGGTGAGGGTCTCCACCCTCGAGCGTGGACCTGTCCCTTGATGAACGCATTCCCCAGGCAGGCAGGTCTCAAGCTTTTATTTCAATGATTAGTTAAAGGAAAGCGTAAGGGGATGATCTTGCAGTGTTTCCGGTTAATCTCCATGGTTCACCCAGGGCCTGGCCCCATTTCAGCCTCCCTGGGGAGACGCCGGCAGCCTTGGGTCCTGATGAGCATGCTGCTGTTCCATGGGGCAGCTCAAGGTCCACAGGCTTCCCGATTCCTGACGTGGGCCGCATCCAACCTGCATCCTTGACCTGAACTTGTCCCCTCCCCGGACAGGTTCCTTCTGGAACGAAGACCAGCTTTCTGGGGCCCTCCAGCTGGGAAGGAGCCGTCTCCCACATGTGCCGGCCTGGACTCCTGTCCCTGGGCTGAGCACAGGTAGGAGGGCGCTGTCACCCCTGCAGGTCTGGAGATGAGCTCCCCGGGGCACAGGGCAGAGAGGGTGAGCCGCCGTAGGGGGCGGGCAGGATGATGGCACGCCCTCCAAATGGCAACAGTGCAGGAGTGAAAGCAGGGTTGGGGGAAAGGGGAGACTCTCTCAGGGCATTTGGCCTCTCGGCGGAGGAGTGAGCTGAGGAGGAGGCGGGAGGGGCCCGTCCCTAAGGATGGGGTGTGTTGTCAGGTCGGCGTGCTGCTCCCTTGCTCGTCCCGAGGACTGGGGTCATGGCTACGTCCCCCTGCTCAGGTGGCAGGCTTGCTGACTCCGGAGGTGCCTCCCTCCAAAGATGGATTTTGAAAGTGCCTCAGTGTCTGTGCCTGGGCTGGCGGTAAAGCTGCTGCGCCAGCATTCAGAAGCGAAGTCGGATCTGACCTAATCTCCCTCTTTTTCTCCTTTGGGCATCTGATGCTGGGTCTTTGCCTGCTGCCAACCCCTGAAAAGTGGGGGTGCTTTCTGTCTTGTCCGGACCCCAAATGGCTAGTAGGACCATCGGGTACATCTCCTCATGGTCTTCCTCCCTCTGTCCTGTTCCCGGAACCACGCTCCCCGTTGCTGCTAAGGTGATAAATTTAGGGTGGCAGCCTGCTCACGTGCCTCCCCTCCTTCCGCTCGGCCGCTGGGGTCCCGGCTGTCCAGGATCCCTCGGTGCTGCCCAGCACGGCC
>NC_060277.1:113278180-113331440 GCF_021613505.1 Equus quagga | reverse complement strand
TCCTCATGCCTCTGTGCCTTTGCTCATGCCGGATCCACTGCCTGGACGCCCTCTCCACTTTTCTGCTCCCGGCCCACTTGTGCGTTCCCTTTAAGACCAAGCTGAGGAATCGCCTCGTCTGGGAAGCTGCTCCTGAGCCTCTGGTTGGGCTGCGTGTCCTGCGACCTCATGTCACCGCCCCTGGCCCTTCTGTCCCCTGCTGCTCGTCAGCATCCAGGGCCGAAGGCTGTGTGTTAGCCTTCTCTGTACCACCAGCTCCGGGCCCAGGTCAGCCCTCGGCAAAGGCTTCTGAGCTCAGCATGGGAGCCTGTGCAGGGCCATCCTCCAGAGGCAAAAAAACGCGGCCAGATCCATGTTGGCCTTGTCCGTTATGAACACGCATGCAAATGGCCCCTGCCATGCTGGTGTCCTCCGTTAGGTCAGAGGCCATCTGTGGGGCTGTGGCTGTGACAGTGTGGGGCGGTATGTCAGCCAGTCCTGCTGACTGCTGTAAGAAGCGGTCCCCAAGCCCCCTGACTTAACGCAACTGCACGCCTGTCGTCACTCGCACGATGTCCAGCGCAGAGGCCCAGGTCAGGTGGCCCTTCCCCAAGAGGGACTCAGGGCCAGCTCCCTCCACCTTGCCACGTTGCTCTCTTGAAGACAGGGCCCCCAAGGCCCCCTCAGCAGGGAAGAGAACGTGGGGATGGTCCTCTGGGGAGGTGGCCACCTCAGTCTGGGAGGGACACCACATTCTTCCAATCCTGTGCCTTCGGTCAGGACCAGACATTTGGCCCCACCTGCATGCGGCGGAGGTGCGGTGGGAAGGACAGTCCCCGAGGGGCACCTAACTCTGGGGCGAGGGAGCCCAAGTCTTTCGGTGCCAGCTCGCTGTCTCTGCCACAGGGCTTTGGGGTCAGCTGTGCGGCCCTGGGCACGTTACATGACAGCTCGGTGCCCCCAATTTCCTAACTTTTAAACTGAGCACAACAAAGCCATGGTGGGGCTTGCTGTGACTCCATCAGGAATGTGCCTCGCAGGAGGCCTGGCCCCGATTACATCTTCGGACTTCGGTGGCCACTCAGATTCTGCGGTGATGGAAATGCCTTGAGAAGGCAGCCGTAGCAGCTCAGGCCATCGTCCCCGCTCCGCCAGATCCCCCAGCCCTCCTCCGTTTACTTCTCCTTCTGAAATCTGGGGTTCAGATGTGCCACACCTCCCGCACGGCGCTCAGCCCAGGGCCCCGCCCGGGCCGCGATGTGACCCCTTTTTATGCCTGAGCGACTGTGCAGGGTACTCGAATAAAGAATCGCTGGGGCCTGCCGGAGCCGGAAGGGGCGGCCCCCAATTTACAGAGGAGCAGAGAGAGGCCTGAGGACTCGCCTGAGTTGGGGCAAAGCTGGGGCTCAGACGCTGGTTTCTGGCTTCCAGTTCCTTCCTCACGGCTCGGCTCCAGGCTGCCTTCCCAGGGAAGAGGCCGGACATGGCCAGCTCGGGCCGAGGCTTGGTGACACTATAGAAGTTTGTGTAGGATAGATCCCGTGTGCTTGTGTGGCTGAAGCTATTGGAAAATGACAAGTAGAATTGATGAAACGGGGTGTAAAAATGCTGATGGTGTCTCAGGAGTGGGGCTTGGGAGAAAGCTTGGGTCCCCTTGCCGACTTAGAGTAAAGCAGAGATTGGGGGGTTTGCACAGAGTCCTGTCTAACCTAATCTTTCACCCGAAGACTCAGATATCTAAATTTACGTGCACGATCAAGAAGTATGAGTATTCCCCACAACAGCCAAAATGTCCGTCGATGGATGAACACACACAGCTGGGAAGATCCAGACAATGGAGTATCGTTCAGCCTTAACAAGGAATGAAGTCCTGACACCTGCTACAACGTGAGTGAACCCTGAGGACGTCACGCTGAGTAAAATCAGCCAGTCACAGAAGGACACACACTGTATGATTCCACTTGTATGAGGCCCCGGGAGTGGGCAAATGCACAGAGACAGAAAGCAGAATAGAGGATGCCAGCGGCTGGGGAGGAGGATGGGGAGTGAGTGTGTAATGGGGACAGAGCTTCAGTTTGGGAAGATGGAAAGTTCTAGATATGGATGGGGTGATGGTTGCACAACAATGTAAATGTACTGAATGCCCACTGAACTGTAACTTGAAAACGGTTGAAATGCTAAATTTTATGTCACGGGTATTTTACCACAATTACAAAGGAAACCGTTCCAGTGGCTTCTGACCCTTTCCAGTGCTTTCTCCAGCCCTGGTTGGGGTGTTTCTGGCAGCGCCTGGAGCCCCCGAAGGCCAAGGCTGAGGCTTTTCAAGGTGGGCAAGCCTTGCTTGTCTGGACCTGCCTTCCTCTGTAGCCCGCGTCCGTCCTGCGACTCTTTCTGGATTGCAGGTGTCACACCTCTGTTCTCTCCCAAGCTTTGTGCTCAACACACGGCTTTAAGGGGATTTTTGTACTATTCTGTGTAAATCCAAACTTACAAAAGACACAGGACGGTGATTAACTGTTATCATCATATCGTCCCTCCTCCTTTAAGATTTACTGCGTAGTGAACTTCTAACAGGGTAACTTCGAACGCAGTTTGCTCTGAGCTGTGTCCATGCACAGCAGCTCCATCTTTCTTCTGGGTTGAGGGTAGGGGGAGGCTGCACCCATCCTTTACGGAGAGCAAGTTGCATGGGAATGACATTCTGCTTTCGGAGTAAAGCCACAGCTGCGTCCACACTGTGGGAGGTGTGGGTGAAGCGGTGGAGGATGAGGAAAAGGTGACACGGAGCATTAGGTGCTGGCAAAATCTGCTCTGGGGCAGAAGCTCAGCCGTGCTCGCGTCTCAGAAGTCCTTGGTGAGGTCTGACCCCCGAAAAAGGACCTGGGAGGGGACAGCCTCTCAGCCCAGGATGACTTCATTGTGGCGACAGAAACTAATTCCTCTCTAAGTGGGGAAAGGCTCTCTAGCTGCATTAAGAGGCTGAAATCTGATGAAAAGGCGAATAGATTCGATCTTCTCTGCCTCGGTCACCTGGGACTGCATCAGACTCAAACTGATTAGGAAAATTCACATTGAAAGCATCATCTAGAATAGACCAGAACCATAGAAAACATTTGGCCCAGAGGGAGGGAGAAATAGCATTTCCACCTAAGCCATAATCTTGCGTTGTCTTCCCCGCCTCCTTTATGGGGTCTGACAGCACTGTCTCCTCCCCAAGACGAATCATTAGACTAATTAGTAGCAAATCAATGTTTAATTAAAACCTAGCCGTTAACTATAGGAAGTGCCCTGGGCGGGGTGGGAGTCAGACGCGGCCGCAGGAGGGATCAGCCCCTGAAGAGTGGCTGGCGACCCAGGCAGGAGGCTCGCCTTCTCGCCTTCGTCTCTCCTGCTTTGAGCTTTGGCTAGGCGGCGTCTGGAGGTCTGGAGACGGGAGAAGAGAGGGAGTGGGGAGCAGGACGGATGGCTCCGAGCATCTTGACTTCCAGCCTGTTCCCCGATTTTCCCACCCCCTGCATGGGAGCTTGCCTCCACTCTTCCCGCGTCCCCGATTCATCTCTTTCTCCTCTGGAAATCCTTTATTGGGCATCGGCATACTTGCATCGAGACTGACACCCAAACCTGTCACCGCGAACTGCAAGGTCCTAGACGAGTGGTTCTCACCCCAGCTGCATGTTAGAGTCCCCACGGCAGGTTAAACAAATTCTAATACGAGGACAGACAGACAGACCAGGGAACAGACAGAGAACCCAGAAACAGACCCAGCACGTAAGGGCATATGACATAAAGGTGGCACTGTCAAGGATGGTCTCTGCCATAAACGGTCCTGTGTCAATTGGCAAGCCACCTGAGAAAAAAGAGGAAGATTGACCCTAGCCACACACCATCCATGGAAATCAAGTCTATCTTCTAGAAGATGAAATAGAAGAATGTCTGGAACATCTTCATGAATGAAGAGCACAGACCACAAAGGAAAAGATTGACAAATTGGGTTACATTAAAATTAAGAGCTTCTGTTCATCAAAAGTCACCATTAACAGGGGGCCAGCCCTATGGCGTAGTGGTCAAGTTTGGTGTGCTCCACTCTGGTGGCCCAGGGTTCATGGGTTTGGATCCCAGGTACAGACCTATGCCACTCATCAGCCATGCTGAGGTGGTGGATCCACGTATAAAGTAGAGGAAGATTGGCATGAATGTTAGCTCAGGGCTAATCTTCTTCAAGCAAAAAAAAAGAGATTGGCAACTGATGTTAGCTCAGGGTAAATCTTCCTCAGCAAAAAAAACAAAAAAGAACCCCCAAAAAACCCCACCATTACGAGAGTGAAAAGGCTAGCACATGGCAGGAGAAGACGTTTGTTATCTATATGACCGAAAAAGAGCTCATGGAGAAATGGGAAAGAGACTTGAGCCAGCAGTGTTTCATAGGTCATCAGGGACATGCAAACTGAGATACTGCCATGTGCCCACCAGGATAGCTAACGTGGGTATGTTGGTGACCCCAGGGGTTGGTAAAGACATGGGACAGCAGGAACATTCATATACTGCTGGTAGGAGTGTAAACTGAAACAATTGCTTTGGAATGTACATGTGCCCAGGACCCAGCTACCCCGCCCCCAGATCTCCACCAATGGAAATACACGCACGCGTGCCCCAGAACACACACACCAGAGCGACCACAGCAGCCCCGCTGTTCATGCCTCCCCTGGGAGCCGCTCGCGTGCCCTTCGCGGTAGTGTGGCCAAATGGAATTGCGGAGAATTCACGCAGTGGAACACGAAACAGCACTCCTGCACTCAACGAATGTCACAAAATAATGTGGCAAGAAAGGCTCCAGCCACGAAATTGAGTATAAACTGTATGACTCCATTCATACGACGTTCAGGAACAGGCAAGATCTTGACGGCGATTATCTTTGGTGGGGAGGAAGAGGTGGTGATAGGGCGAGAGGGGACCTTCTGGGCACCTGCGACATTCTGTTTCTTTATCTCGGTGATGGCTGCATGAATTGTCCACTTTGTGACTATTCAATGGGCACACACTTATAATTTGTGCACTTTTGGGCGTATGTGTTATTTTCTTAGAAAGAAAAAGCATTAACGGAAAGCTCCAGGCGGGAATGATCGGGTCAGGGTCCCTAGGGAGTGGGGAGGGCAGGCGGTGGGAGGTTTTATAGCGTCTGATGTGGATCGGGGTTGCCCGCCTGACCTGCTTGCACGTCCGACGCCCTGTCTTTGCTCTCCCTCGCTCACCCCGACTCCTCTGCTTGGCCACCTTTCTGTCCCTTGACCATGCCAGGCACTTTCTGGCACCAACCATTTTCACTTGTCCGTGTACCCCAGGACCAGAATGTTCTCTCCTGCCTGGATCCCTCAAGTCACTGACCTTGACCCGTCCATCTAAAATGGGCCCCTCGTCTCAGTCACTCTCTCTCCCATCATTCTGTTACCTCCTTTCTCGTTGCGTGGTAGAGACGCTGTCCTGTCTTCACCAAATCCATTTCATTTTCTTCTTTCTGCATTTAGAAGGAGACCGAGTTGTCCAATCTCCCTTGGTTAGGTCGGAGCCAGTGGGTTGTGGACAGAGGTGACACAGGCCACCTCCAGACCTTGCCTCAGAGCCTCTGATGGGACTGTTGGCATTCTCTACTCCTCTTCTACAGTGATGGAGGTGACCACTAGTGTAAGATGGAGGAGCCCGAGGATGTGGGGAGCCTGGATCCCGGAGCCACCGCTAGGAGGACAGCTGCTGGGAAGAGCTGCTGGACCACGTGTGCTGACAGGTAAGTGAGGATGAGACCTGTCAGTTCAGCTGCTCTGTTTCTGCAGCAGAACCTGGGCCGTCCTGACTCAGGCAGCACTGACTGCTGTCTGAGGTTCCCTGCTGAGTTCCTTGTCTCCAGGTCTCCTTTTGGTCTATTTATCTGGAACATGAGCTTCTGTTTACGACCGTACTCCCAGGCCCACGAGCACAGTGCCTGGCTCGCGGCAGGAGCTCGGCAGCATTCTGTTGAGGTGATCGATTATGCAGCATCGAGAGGACTCTGAAGACAGAGGTGACGTTCCCAGGGCAGGAGGGGGTATGAAGGAGAGAGCCTGAATCCTGGTTTGAGTCCCAGCTCTGCACGAGTGACAGGTTCACCTTTCCGAGCTGCAGTTTCTCCATCCGTGAACAGTGCCTACTGCGTGGGCTTGCAGGAAGGACGAGATGCGATCACGCTTACAGACACCTCGCACATTGCCCAGCAGAGTCGGCATGTACTGCTTTTTATCTCCCCAGGAGTTTATGAGCAGGTGGGGGCACGTGAATGTGGATGCAGAGGGGCGGGAAAAAGCCGCAGGGAATCAAAGTTTCCAGTCACGAATAATCAGCCGGTGGGCCAGCCTAGTAGCATAGTTGTTAAGTTCCCACGCTCCACTTCAGTGGCCCAGGCTTTACAGGTTCGGATCCTGGGCATGGACCTACACATCACTCCTCAAGCCATGCTGTGGCAGTGTCCCACATATAAAGTGGAGGAAGACTGGCACGGAGCTTAGCTCAGCAATAATCTTACTCAAGCAAAAAGAGGAAGATTGGCAACGGATGTTAGCTCAGGGCAAATCTTCTTCACCCAAAAAAAAAAAAAAAAAATCAGCAGCACTGCATTCAGAGGCTGGAGGGCTGCACTTTCCAGTGGGGGTGGGGGCATGAGGGTGGGCTCAGCACTGGTGGGATCAGGGAGAGGTGCCAGGGTGCTCTGCACCCTTCCCAGGGGGACGGGCAGCACCTCCTGGGTGCAGAGTAACATGACATTCCCTGTTCAGGGACGCAAGCCGGTCTTGGGCCCACACCAGGGCAGCCTCGCACCCTCGGGTCCTCTGTCAGCCTCCCCTCTTACCTCCTGCTGCTTCTTCTTACCCGCTACCTGGTCCAGCCTCACCTGCCTGCAGATCCACCCGGCTGGGTCTCCCCTCTCCCGGGACATCTGCATTCTCAGAGACGACTCCTAGAGGTGGGAGAGCCTTCCGCACTGACGTTAAGTGCAAGACGAGAGGGCCAGCCTGGGGGCTCTGCCTCGTCTGTCTGCTCCCAGCCCCCTTAGCGGTGAAGCCGGAGGAAACCGGCGCTCCTCTTCCACCAGCAACTTCTCTACATGGAGCCAGGATGGGCCTGGGGGGGACCAGGAGGTGGGACCGCACCTCTCCTGGTAAAAACAGGTTCCAAGAGTGGCCGTGGAGAGCTTCCAGTCCAGGGGACCCCGACCTGGCGTCTGGCGAGGCCAAGGGAGTTAAATGCATAGAAGAAATGTCCTAAGGTTCTAGCACTGAAATACAATTACCAGAGGATTTGAAAAATGAGATACTGTTATATATGCTTCCTTTTTGTTGGGGAGAAATTCACATGACATAAAATGAGACGTTTTAAAGCGCACAATCCAGTGGCATTTAGACACTCACCATGCTGTGCAGCCACCACCTCGATCTACTTCCAGAACATTTTCATCATCTCAAAAGGACACTTGGTGACCATCAAGCAGTTGCTCCTCATTCCACCCCCCGCCCCCCTGGCAACCACTAATCTGTGTTCTGTCTCCATGGAGCTGAGTTATCTATTCTGAATATTTCACAGAGTGGAATCATAAATATGTGGTCTTTTGTGTCTGGCTTCTTTCACTTAACGTAATGTTTTTGAGGTTCGTCCATGTTGTAGCGTGTGTCAGAACTTCATTCCTTTTTATGACTGAATAATATTCCAGGGTATGGATAGACCACGATTTATTTATCTTTTCGTTGGTTGTTGGACATGTGGGTTTTTTCTGTCTTTTGGCTATTGCACGTGTTTTTTTTAATTAATTTATTTATTTATTTTGGCAAGGAAGATTGGCCCTGAGCTAACACTTGTTGCCAATCGTCCTCTTCTTGCTTGAGGAATATTGTTGCTGAGCTAGCATGTGTGCCGATCTTCCTCTATTTTATATGTAGGACGGTGCCACAGCATGACTTTATGAGCAATGTGTAAGCCTGTGCTTGGGATCTGAACCTGCAAACCCCATGACACCGAAGCAGAGTGCACGAACTTAACCACTATGCCACTGGCGCTGTATGTGCTTCTTTTTTAATGCATTAAATAGCATGATAGTGGCAGGTCCACGAACCACCTTAACTTGGAAATAATAATCGAGGTGAGCCATATTTCAAGGTGTCTCCCACAACAGGCACTGATACGAAAATGCCTGGGGTTTTGTGTGTGGCAAAGTGGCAGATACTGCTAACTCTGCTGTGGCCAGGGCCTTCATTCATAACTGCAGAAGCGTCTCGAAGTTCACAGACCCCCTGATTTTGCCCCACGTTCAGAACCCCTGTCTTGGCCAACGCACCCATTCCCACAAGAAGGAAAACTGAGTCCTGAGGAGTCAGCTGCTCTGCCCAGCACAGCCGGGCCGGGGCCAGGGCCAGGGCTGCAGGGGTCTGGGTCCCCAGTGGCCCTGCTTCTCCAGCTCAGAGAGATCCAAGTGTTTTCAGGCCCTGTGACTTGAGCGTCCTCCGTCCGTCTCCAGCATCCCGTCGCCTGCTCTGGGCCAGGTGGCAGCCGAGTCGCTGGCGGCAGACGTCAGGCTCAGAGGAAGGAGCTGGTTCTCAGAGCTGCCCGTGAATGGCAGACTCCGCCATCCGGAGGCTCCGCTGAGGGTCTGCACGTGTGGCCCCCTGCCGGGACGGTGCAGCGGCAGCCAAGGCCTCAGCGTGGAGGGCTCAGTGCCTCCGGGGGCCACGTGGGACTGCGACTTAGAGGAGGCGCGACCCCCAGGTTTCCAGCCCGCCCGCCCTCGCAGTGCCGTCCCACAGGCTTCCTGCTCCCGCCGCTCCGGGCCCTCCCCTGGCCCCCCAGGCCCTCCTTACCCATCTGCTACTTTTGGGGGAAAATGGAAGGTGTGAAGGTGGCGATGGATGGCCGAGTGCTGTTTTTTTCTTGCTTTGCCTCAGTGCTTTTTAAAAAGCTGTAGCTGTGGGCCTGAGTGACAGGAAGCTAGTCCTGTTATCCCTCTGCAGAAAGGGACGAAGCCTGACAACGCCCCGTAGCAGAGACGGACCTCAGAAGCGATGCTCAGAGGAAGCAGCCAGACACAGAGGACAAAGACCATCTGATTCTGCTTCTACGAAACGTCCAGAACCGGCAAATCCGCAGAGACAGAGAGCAGCGTGGCGGCTGCCAAGGGCTGGGAGGCGAGGGGAAAAGGGACCGACTCTTAAATGGTAGGGGGCTCCTTCTGGGGTGATGAAAACGTTCTGGAACTAGACAGAAGTGATGGCTGCACAGCACTGTGAATGTGCTAAAGGCCACTGAATCGTAGACTTCAAAATAGTTCATTTTATGCCGTGTGAATTTTACCTAAATAAAAAAATTAGTCCACCGTTTCCCTTGGGCCGCTGGGAGGCGTGACTTGAACACAGTGAATTATGACCGCTAACCACTCCCGCCCCGTCCCTGGCCGGTGGGCTGCTGTACGATGACGGCGGCAGGCTGCATCCGTCCGCCCCTTCCTGATGTCCCTGCTCCGCTCTGGGCCCCACGCCCTGCAGGTTCGCGGACAGTTCTGTCCACTTCTAGTTTTTATCCTGAGGCCAAGAGCTGGGCTGGGACCAGTGCGAGGACGCCCAGTCCCACTCTCCTGACCCTTGGGTCTGGAGGCGCTGGTGTGGGGTTTCAGCTCGGGTCCTCTGCCCTCCCGTCTCCTCTTGTCTCGGGACCAGGAAGATGCGCCATGTGCACACACCATTTCAAAAGGATGTCAGTCTCTGAGTGGCCGGCGGAGACCAATGGGGGATGGAGTTACAGGAGGGGGAGGGGAGGCCTCAGAGCAGCAGCGACAGGTGTCAGGGGCTCCAGGGGCACCAGCCTCATGCCGCCATCTTGGAGGGGTCACCAAGCGCTGGCCGGCAGTTTCAGGTGACACCTGTGTTTGTCTGAGCTCTCTGCCTGTGTCACCCTCGCCAACCTCCAGGGGTGTCTGGAACCTGGAGCAGCTGAAGGTTAAGGGGGGCAGGCAGGCTATTGGGAAATGACCCAGGAGTGTAGGGGGGTGGAACACAGGTTGGGGGGGGCAGGAGATGGAGAGAGGGGGAGGGAGACGGAGAGAGGGGGAGGAGGAGGCGCGTCTCTGTGCGTGTGTAAATTAGGAACTGGAGAACAGAGCGACTCCTGACTTCCTTCTAAGTCTCCCTCCGTCTTCTTTCTTTTATGAGCATCGTGAGTCCTTGCCTTTTATAGCAGTGAATTCTCAACTTAAAAAAAACCTTGAGTAAAGTCAGTCTTTTCCCCGTGCTGCCTGTGGCGGGGCCCCTGAGACCAAAGGGTCGCGTTTGTCATTTTTACAGAAGAACAAGATGTCCTCACCCTTGTCTCACTCCGCTGAAGCGTGGGCTGCGTGGCCCTGAGGGGCTCCGTCCAGAAGACACGTCTGTGTCCCCAGAGGGCCCGGGGCCCCACTGAGAAGTGCCCTCGGTGTTGCCCCGATGGGAGCTGCAGTTGTCTTTAAATCCAGGGAGGCGGCCCTGCTCCTTGTGGGGCAGACCCTTGGGTGGCTCCTCACGGCCCCCGCGTGCTGCCCTCACGGTTCACGGCTGATTTCTGGAGTGACCCCACAGCGTTCCTCGCAGGGCGATGTGGGCTCTGGGTGTCCAGCTCTGCACTCTGCGGGCTTCTGGAATGCAGCCAGCATTGCTGGGTGTGGCTGGAACACTGAGGACGGACGTGCCAAGAGTATGTGGGGGGGCAGGGTACCTGGAGGCTTAAAGACCCTTATGGCCTCCCCTGAAAGCCAGGTGGGGGGAGGCTTCCTGTCGCTGTGCCTGCTTCCTCCTCCTCCTCCACCTCTCCCCCTCCTGCTTCCCCTCCAGCTCACAACACATCCCCACCCCGTTTAGCACTGGCCGCCAACAAGGGACCACGTCAGGAACGCGTCTCCAGGCGGATCTGCTCTTGCACTTGGCGCCACCGTGAGCACGAGTCTGTGTGTGGAGGGACAGGCCGTCGCGGCTGACGTGTGTCCCTGGACGGGTGGAGCCCTACAGGCTGAAGGACTCGGGGCCACTCAGAATAAAGAGATGCATCAGCCGTGTCTTCACGAAGGCCAGGAGGCTGGGCCTCTGTCCAGGAGCCTGTCCTGCCGCCGTGCCAGCGTTGTGACCCCCTTTGCCCTCAGCGGGCTGCGCTTTCCTTGGGGGTCTCCTTTGTCAAGTGCCCGCACCCTCGGATGGAGGGTTGTCATCAGATTGAAAGGGTGTTCTGATTCTTGTTTTCCCCAATGTTCCCGCTAAAAAGGGCGGCCGCGGGAGAGGAGCATCCTCGAGGCCTTGGGGAGGTGGCGGGAGTGGAATTCCCGCCCTGTCCCCCTGGCTCCCAGGACAACGTGTCACATCGCTCGTGCCTTCCTGTCTCAGCACGTGGTCTCCTGCGTTTTGTGTGAACTACTGGGCTGCATGGACCAAGAAGCAGAGGTGTTGCGAGGTGGGTCGGTGGCTCAGATCCCATGAATTTCCAGGCAGAGTCAACTCCTGAAGGGCAAAAGGAGCAGGACTGGGGCTCCCTCGGCCTCTGGTTCTTCATCTTGGTACCCGTGACACATGTGGGGGCCTCCCCCACGTCCATCAGCTTCAGGCCTCCTCCCGTAGGATCCCTGCCATGTCCCCCTTCCTGCTCTCTCTCCTCCACACCCGTCGCCCTCCCCTGCGGGGTCCCCGTTTCCAGGCATTTCTTATCTCCCACCTGGACATGGCCGAGGCCTCCCCTGCCTCCTGCCCCTGACATTCTCAGCCCCTATATCCCATTGCTGTCAGAGGTGTCTTCCAGAAGCAGAGCTATTTTTGTGGCATGCCACTGCTCAAGAACTTTCAATGGCTCCCCATTACCTATAGAAGGAAGTCCACGCTCCTTAGTGTGGCATCAGAGCCCCTCCAATCTGTCCTTGACTTGGCTTTATGGACCTGCCCTGCCTCGTTTCCCATCACCCCTCCCCACCCCCACATCCTCCTGGCCTGAGTTAGACAAGATGGCCCGTGTGCAGTTCCCATCTGTGTGGGCTTCGTACTGGGAACCCCGTGGTTTTCCAGCCCACACCCTGTGATTCTCCTCCCTTTTCTCTGAACATGGAGCCCTTATGATCTGGGTTACTCTGCGTGGAAATTCATTTATTCAGTAAACACATTTCCCACTGACATGACGCTTTGTTTCAGCGTTTCCTCACGAACAATTAAAGCTGTTTGAGGGGGAGCATTTCTAGGTGACATCCCTTGACATGCCCCTAATTATGTGCCATTTTCAACTCATCTTTGTATAGTGTCAAAAACACGTTATTGTATCATTATCAAAATTCCGTCGTACGGGAACTTCAGGTTTTCTTCTCCTCTCGTCCTTTTATTCTTTCATCCACCATGTGCTTATCAAGTTCCTGTTTTGCGCCAGGCCCTGGGGGTATGATGGGAGCAAGGAGACCCCGTGCTATCGTTGTAGCAGGCAAGGCAGCACTGGACGCCCGGATGCACGATAGAAACTCTGAGCATCACTGTGACGAGCACTAAGAAGGTGCAGGTGCTGGGAAGGCCGGTGAGGGGACCTGACACAGCCTTGGGGGGTGTCAGGGCCCCGCCTCTGCAGAGGGGACATTCCACTGACATCTGAAGGGAGGGTAGGTGTTGGATGCAAAGCGGGGGCATCTGGAAAGCTTGTCAGGAGGAAGACGAGTGAAAGGCAGGAAGCACGCCCCAGGGGACACCGGTGGCTGTGGGGCTGGGAGGCCAGCAGCTGGAGAGGACTGGGATCAAGCCAGAGAATCAGGCCGAGGGGGCTGCAGGCTGAGGAAGGGGTTTGCGTTCTCTCCAGGGGCAACGGGAGCCATTGAAGGCCTTTGAGCTGGGAGAGATGCAATTGGACTTGCCTTTTGCAAAGATCACCTTCTGCCCGCCATCTGGAGACACTTGGAGGAGGGCAGAGGGGACGGGCGGACCAGAACGGGGGTCGGCAAACTACGACCGTGGGCCCCATCTGGCCCACCCACTGCCTGTTTCTGTCCATAAAGCTTTATTGGCACATGGCCACGCCCATTATTTTACCTATCGCCAACGGCTGCCTTCTTGATGCCCCGGCAGAGTGGAGAGTTGCAGCAGAGGCTGCGTGGCCCCCAACGCCTAACCTACTTACTCTGACCTTTTATGGAAAAGCTTGCTGACCGCTGGCTTGTAATGCTGCCTTAGTTTGGGTTGTCCCGGAAGCAGAGCTGAGACAAGGATGCGACCCCAGGAAGCAGGAGTGAAGGAACAGGAGGGTGAGGAGTGAGGAGAGGGCCTGTGAAGGTACGTGGACAGAGTCTCTGCCGAAGGCAGCAGAGCCCAGTTCTGTGGGGTCCTCTGAGATGGCAGAAGGTGGCGCCGGAGTGTCCATGAAGGTTGGGAGATGGGCAGGCGCTGTCCCCTGGCCCCATCTCCTATTGGCCAAGGGTTTCCTCCAGGGGCCTTAGCTCCCCTGCCCATCGGGCTGTGCTCACGTTGGGGAACCCTGAGAGGTCGGTGGCTTTGGAAAGGCCAAAGGCCGAGAAGTAGACACTGGAACGTGGCTGGCCAGCGTCACAACTGACAGCAGAGCCGGGCCGAGGGGCCGCGTTCAGAGATTTAGGAAGTGGGGCCAACAGGAGTTGTGGCTGGGTGGGGTCAGGTAGGTGAGAGCAGAAGCGAAGAGTATCGACGGAGACCCAGCCTCGAGGGAAGACCTCTGGCTCAGGTCTGGAACGGCCTTGATCGCCCTGACTGTTCCAGAACTTTCATTGCACTTCTCAGTGAGATGGACCTCTAGTCTCTGCAGCTGAACGATGCCCCACAAATCTCTCCCCCCAGGATTCACTAAGGAAGCTTAAAAAGTTCCTCCCTTTCTCTCAAACATGGCTTGGGGAGTTGAGAACCCACGATGCCCAGGAGCGTCTCTGTGAGCAAAGCATTGATGCGATCCTCTCTCTCCTGAGTCGGAAGACAGCTGTCTGCCTAATTCCTAATTACGCCCTCCAAAGTCACATTAAATCATTGCACCAGACACTGCATTGTGGGAAGTCAGCTGCTGTTTTCACTCGTGTAGCTGTTCTGCGTTTCCATAGACAGAGCCTGTCTGAGGGGAAAATGGTACCCTGCCCGTCAGGATCGCCACCAGAAATCACAAACCCGGAGGGACGCCGGGAGCAGAAGGTGGATCAGTGTTCTCCCCACGGAATAAATCCTGCCCAGTGCGCGGGCTGGGACTGACCCTCCTCACCCTCGGACGCAGCTCAGGGACTCCGCGGGTCATCCCAGGCTGGGGCAGCCGGCGGGAATCTGCTCGGTGAATTCCCAGGGCCCCTTCACTTCCATTTTTCAAGCCACTTTATTGAGACGTAGTTCTCGTACTGTAAAATTTGCACTCGGAAATTGTACGTTTAGTGGTGTTTAGTGTATTCACAGTCGCGCAACCATCACCACAGTCAATTTTCGCACCGTTTCGTCACCTCTAAGATTGATGATGATATTTATCATCCCCCTCCCCCAGCCCCTGGCAACCACTCATCCACCTTCTGACTCTACGGATATCCCTCTTCTGGACGTTTCTTGTCAGCAGGATCACACGGCGCGTGGTCTTCTGTGCAGAGCCTCCTGCACCGAGCATCACATTTTCGGGTTCATCCATGTAGCACGTGTCGGAGCTTCGTTCTTTTTCATGGCTGAGTAATATTCCATGCTATGGGCGTCCTGCGACTTCTAGTGACTCTAGACATTGCCTCTTGGACCATCAGTTGCTTAAAAGAGGAGTTGGCGAACATTTTCTGTGAAAGGCCAAATAGTGAATATTTTCAGCTTCGCTGGCTGTACGGTCTTTGTTGCAGCTACTGAGCTCTGCCGTGGTAGCTCAAAGTCAGCCGTATATGACACACGAATGCATGTGTGTGGCTGTGTCCCGATAGGACTTTACTTACAGAAACAGGTGGCAGCCAGCTTTGACCCGGGGGCCAGAGTTTGTGGACCCCTGGCTTCAAGGGTCTCACAAGCCTGCCTGACTCTGTTGTCCATAGGGTGCACTGTTTCGTTCTGCACCCCGTGGTCCCACTCGCCCCTGCAGCCTGGGCGGCCTTCATGTCGGGAGCATAATTCTTGACCCTCAGGCGCACCTCACAAGGAGCTCAGCTTCTCCATGTCACTTGGTGCCATTTTGGAGTAGGAAGCTTTCTCCCAGAAGGAACTGTCTCATCTACTTGTCACTCCGGGAGAGCGGGCGACGTGACTGGCTGGTCTGGGGGTAGGGGGTGGGTTTCCGCCGGCTCCCGGGTCTTCAGTTTGGGGACCAGTGTTCTTGTTCTCTGGCCTCAGATGATCACTGAACAACCGTTGATGGGCCCTGAGCCCTGGGACAGCTACTTCCCGTCTGGGGGCTTCACCTTCGAGTCCTTACAGCGCCCCTCGATGTGGGTTCCTGACCTTCGCTGGATGGACAGAGAGGCCGGGACTTGGGGCAAGTGCCTCATTCAAGGTCACGTGGTTGCACATGCGGGAGGGGGTCAAGTCCTGGTCTCCCGAAACAGGGCTCCATCCACCATCCAGACATCTTCCCAAATCTCCCATAATCTCCTGGAGTCCCGAGCAGATTAGAGCGAATTAGAGAGAGGACCTCTGGAGCTGCTAGGGCCCGTGGTGGGCTGAGTAGTGGCCCCCAAAGATACCCAGATCCCATTCCCTGGCACCTGTAAAGGGGACCTTATTTGGAGACAGGGTCCTTGCAGGTGGAATTAAGTGAAGATGGTCCTGGATTATCTGGGTGGGCTCTAAATGCCAGCAGGTGTATCCTCGTAACAGGTGGGCAGACGGAGACTTGACACTTTGACACACACAGAGGAGAAGCCACGTGGAGGCGGAGCAGAGAGAGACGTGAAGATGCTGGCCTCCGAGACTGAGTGATGTGGCCACAAACCAAGGAGGGCTGGCAGCTCCCAGAAGCTGGAAGAAGCGAGGAACAGATTCTCCCCTGAGCACAGCCCTGCTGACACCCTGATTTTGGACCAGTGATGCTAATTTTAGATTTCTGGCCTCCAGACCTGGGAGAGCATCAATTTCTTTTGTTTAAAACTCCCGTCTGTGGCAATTTGTTAGGGCAGCCCCAGGACACAAAAACAGGGCCTCACACCTGATCCCCACAGGCTCTTTGCACCTGAGACAGCTTTCTGCATGATTCTTTGCCTGAGCATGGTGATGCAGCTGGCCACGTGTGTTCCGTACACACTGAACGGTGGGAATAGCATCTAACACTTCTTATCTAAGCACTTCGCATAAATAAACCCAATCCCCACAAAGCCCCAGGAGACAAGCTCCTGTTGTTATCCCCATTTGACAGACGGGGAAACTGAGGCAAAGAGCGGCCGAGTGACTCGTCCACTGCAGACTCACCGGGGAGAGGCAGAGGCAGGCCACCCCGTTGCCGAGCAGTGTTTCACCGCTCCGTGCTGCCTCCTGAAGCCTCGCAGCTTAGAGAAGCAGAGAAGAGCACGGGCTTGGAAGGCGTTCGTCCGTCCATTCATTCGTTCGCAGATATATATCGAGAATTTCCCGGGCGCTGGAGGATCAGCTGTCAACAAAACTCGTGCCCTCTGCTCATGGAACAGATGTCCCAGTGAGACAACCACCAGAAGTATAGCGTGTTTGGTGGCTGTAAGAGCCCTGGGGAGGCACTGGGCAGGGCCAGGGTCTCAAGTCTGCCGCAGTGCAAGCGTGTGTGCATGTGCACGGGTGTCTGCCTGCGTGCCTTCGAGTGTGCGCGTATGTGTCAGATGCATGCTGTTTCCCACAGCGGGTTGGGGAAGGCGGCCGAGCAGGTGAGATTCTGGCAGAGCCCTGTGGGGGCCAAGGAGCCAGCCTGTGTGCTGGAGGAGCCCGTGGCTGGGGCCTTGGAGGCAGGTGGAGCCGGAGCAGAGGAGGTTGGAGCAGGCAGAGGGGGCTGGCAGCGCAGAGCCGTGCAGGCAACTGTGCAAGGGCCCGGGGAGCACAGAGCCGAGGGAAAACATCAGATTGTCCCCTCTTCCCTGTGTGGCTGTGGGCCAGACGCTTCACCTCTCTGAGCTTGGCTTTTCCCTTGAGGTTCCTCATACGCGCTGCCCTGCCCCCGCTCCAGGATCTTTGCAAAGTTGAAATCAGGGAGCGATTGTGGCTGGCACGTGGTCAGCGTATGTCTCCACAACTGAGAGCAAGGACACCACGCCCTGCCGACGGGTGTCCGATGACCGGAGGCCCCCACCCCGGGGAGAGGAAGCCCCACTTCAAGGACCTTCACAGTCCCTTGATGATAACTAGTCTCTCCTTCCCTTGGATAGCTACTTATTCTTGGAATTTTCATTTTCTTCTTGGTTCAAGGAGGTTTTCTGTTCTACAATGTAACATAATATGAGTCTACATTTCCTTAACTAGAGGCCTAGAACTCTCTTAGAACTAGGTGGGTTTTAGAACTCAGGCGTGTCTGAATTTTAGAAGACTATGTGATGCGTCTACTCTATACTGTGAGAGAGACCGGCGGGGCTGCGGCAGCACCCCAGCCTCCCAAATGAGCATTTCTGCAATGAAACACCCGCCCACCTGCTGGAGGAGGTCACCGGCAGATGCAGCCACTGGGTGGCCCAGGAGCCGGACCCGGCAGTCGGAGACACTCACCCCTCCCTTGTGCTCGGAATGTCCGTTCCACCCACTGTCCCACAGTGGGGGCCTTTCCGAGGACGCAACCTTGAGAGAGTAAGGTGTTGATGCGACTGTCTGGACAGAACGCATGACGAACCCCGTTCGGGCCCCTACAGGAACTTCAAACGTTCCAGCGGGCATGCGGATCCACTCATTTTGTGGTGCCCAAGACAAGCCCAGTAGGTGAGTCCCCTCGCTTATCAAGCCCGCCACCTGCCCATCTGGGGTGGCCTGCCTCTTTCTCGGGTCTCTCCCTGACCTCCATATACGGGGGCCGATTTCAAATTTCACCCCGGAAGGTCCCAAGAGTGTGGAACCAACACGCTCCCAATCAGTGGGGTGAGTAACGGCATCAGGTCAGTTCAGGTCAGGTTTTGGTGCCAAACTTAGGAAATGTAACTTCAGGTTTTCCGAGCTTTTCGGATTTCAGGATTTTGGATGTAGACTTTGGACATGTGGTCATAGTTCACGTTTATTGAGAACTTTCTGAGCCAGTCGCTGCGATGTTTATGAGTTGCTTCAAGTCCTGCCAATCACTCTAGGAGGTGGGCACATGGTTATTGCCCTGGGCATCTGGGTGGGGCGGCAAGGAGCTGGGATGTGCGCCTGGAGTCTGACGGCTCAGCGCCTCCCCTGTCCTGGGCCGCAGGGGCCCCTCCTCTCCCTTCTGCCCGCTGCGGCCGTAGGTCAGACCCTCTCCCTCCTCATTCGGGTCCAGGTGCAGGCTCTGCCCGTCACCCCCACGGCCAGGGCAGGGCACTGAGCAGCCCTCGGCAGAGGCGATGGAACTGAGCTTCCGCCAACATTTAGCCCTGCGCCGAGCGGCTCAGGAGACGGTCCCCTCCCTCCCGGCAGCCTCGTTCACGCCGTGCTCAGAACCGTCGTGGAACTCTCGTTT
The DNA here is from genome assembly GCF_021613505.1 of Equus quagga. Classification (NCBI taxonomy): domain Eukaryota; kingdom Metazoa; phylum Chordata; class Mammalia; order Perissodactyla; family Equidae; genus Equus; species Equus quagga. Next base: position 113,312,861 of record NC_060277.1, on the reverse strand, counting down.
CGGAATTCCATTTGGATTCCAGGGTTCATTCATTTTTATGGCCCTTCCATGAGTCAGCTCCTAGTCCTTGTGGGGTAGTTCCGTTCTGTGGAAACAGCCAAGAGGCCTTTGAATAATGTTGCTTCAGAGAGAGGGAGGCAGAGGGGCTGACAGGGTGATGAGACCCATGTTCCTCTTGTGGCTTTTAAATGGGTTCCGAGGCCACCTCTAGAAGGGGTGTCCCATGATGTTTTAAATAGGCAGCATTAAAAAAAATGAAAGTGGCCCCCCCACCCAAGGCGTCAGGGCTGCTTCGAAGGACAAAATCCCACTCTGTGTGTAAGGCGTTAGTTTTATTGGAAAATGGGGGCATTTGGTGATCATCAGAGCTCCTGTAACAGGATGGCCCGGCCCCTCACACTGTGGGGTTTGTGTCTGGGTCGGCTGGCCGCATCCGGGTTTACTGCAGCTCCAGCCTGAGTTGTAGACTTTTGGGGTTAGATCAGTAAAGTTTTCAATATGTTTGAAAAAGAACCAAGCATATGGGCGGAACCTCTTAGATGTGCCACAATGTGACCTTTGTGACAACTCTCTCGGGTGTGTAGGTGACGCCCCTCTCGAGTGTATAGGTGACGTCCTCCAATGTGTCTACGTGGCGGCTCTCTCGTGCGTTTAGGTACGTCTGGAACTAACTTTCCCAGTGTCTTTGTTTTCTCTCCCGCCCCTCTGCCCCCAATGCCAGGTCAGTTGTTCTAGAAGTCTCTTCATCCTGTGCACAAAGACTTTGGGTGGTGGTCTGAGGGGTTGGGGTGCTCTGGCTACATGAAGCAGAAGAGCTCCTGCAGAGTCAGAGCCCTAGGCTCCGTCCGGGCCCTGCTGGCTGTAACTCGCGTGCCCCGGGGTAAGTGCAGCCTGTCTGGGGCTCAGTTTACAGGTCTGGACGATCAGTGCTTTGGGCCGGGAACAGAAAGGTCTTTGCAAGCTCTCAGATGCCGCAGTTCCATCTTTCTCTCATGCCCCTGCCTAACCTCTTGGCAAAACCATTCGCCCGCTCTGGATTACCTACTGTGTGAAGGGGAGAAAGAAAAGAGCAGTATTTCTTTCACAATCACACCTTCAGATGTTTTGCTCATTTATACACATCTCGTGACTTGTATGGATCAGTGAGACTTTCCTGCACAGGTACCCCAATGTTTATTCTTGAGAAACTAAATTAAAGAAATCCAGTTATAGAACATGCACACAGTCTTAGGAGTCAATAGGGCTCCAGGGTTATAAGAAGCCCCGAGGCCTCTTTCCGTCCCCACCTCTGCTTACTCTCCTGTCTACTTTCAGCTGTTTCTTTGGAATTTGCCTCTTGTCTGAGTTCAGGCTGCCGTAACCCATGATCCCAGACGACGTGGCTTAAACAACAAACATTTATTTCTTGCAGTTTTGGGGGCTGGAAAGTCCAAGTTCAAGGCATTGGCAGACCCAGTGTCTGGGGACGACTTGCTTCCTGGCTTGTAGATGGCTCTCTTCTCGCTGTGTCCTCACAAGGTGGAAGGGGAGAGAGCTCTGAGGTTTCTTCGTGTAAGAGCACTAATCCCATTCATGAGACTCCACTCTCATGATCTCGTGACTCAAGATCCTACAACCATCACATTAGGGGTTAGGATTTCAACATACGAATTCTGAGGGCACACGGACATTCAGTCCATAATACCTCTGTGTTTCTAAACGTTACCTATACACTAAAATTCCTTGCCCCGTCAATTTTAGACTTCACCTTTGAGCTTTCTTTTATGGTGGACCAGGTTTTTAGCTCGCTCGTACCCTTTTTCCCCATCCTTCCAGCCTCTCCAAATAATAGCTCAATTTGTAGTTAAATCTACATACAGCTTTTCTTTATTAAGACTATCATAACTATAACATTTTTCTTGCTTTTGGACAACTGTTTGTTTATCCCAGAGTTCATAATTGCTTAGGTTTTCGCACATGTTTTAACATGCCTTTCCGTGCGAGCTTCCGCATGGTCACACCTGTCAGTTTCTCAGCCTTCTTTTCTCCCTGGAGAAGGTGCTCTGGAGCCCCCAAACGTGTGCCCCGCATAAGGCTGCCCTTCCGGCTGCCGCGGGGCTCCCGTCCGGGACTTTCCTCTGCCTCCCCCTGTGGTGGAGCTCATGCTTCTGTATCTCGCAGCTTCATCTTTCTGCTCACCACCCAGTCTCAGTGGAGCACGTTCTCTGTAACATCCTGAGACGCCTTATTCTGCTCTCGTGTTCCGTTCAGGATCTGCTTGAATATGGAATCTTGGTTTGGGAATTATTTTTACATAGAATTTTGTGGGCATTTTCCCACTCAGTTCTGGTTTCCACGCTGCCGTTGAGAAGTCTGACGCCATTCAGAGTTTTGATCCTATTTTATGACCTGATTTTCTTCTCTCTGGACGCTTTCTTCCTTGGTGTTCTGAAATGTCACAAAAGTAGGCCTTTGTTCTTTTACTGTGAGGATACTTGGTGTGGCCTTCAATCTGAGGACTCACGCCCTTCAGCTCTGGGAAAGATTTTGGTATTATTTCTTTGATAATTTCATTCTCGTGATTTTCTCTGTGCTGTCTTTCTGAAACTCCTATTTGTCAGATATTGGGCCTCCTGGTCTCATCATCTAACTCTTTAATTAGAAAAAATCTCTTCTTGCACATTTCTTTGAATTTTTGTACTGCTTTCTGGGAAACTTTATTTTCCAACGCTTTTATCTTAAATTTTTATTGTTCTATTTTTAACTTTCAGGCATTCATTTTCTCTAATTGTTTCACGGATGCAATATCTTTTCTCATCTCTGAAGATACTGATGATGTGGTTTCTGAAGTTCTCTTCTCTTTGCAAAGCTTGTACTTGGACTAGTTATCTGGTACCATGTAACAAATTACCCCCAAGCGCAGCAGCTTAAAACAGCAAATGTTTCTTGCCTCGAGTTTCTGTGGGCCAGGAATCTGGTAGGGCCTGTCTGGGTGGGGACCTCTCACGAATTTGCAGTCAGTGTGTCAGCCAGGGCTGGAGTCATTTAAGCCGTGCCTGGGGATGCAGGGTCTGCCTCCAGGCTCAGTCACGTCGATGGCTGCAGGACTGGGTCCCTCACCATACGGGCCTCTCTGTATGGCTACTTGACCTGGCACTTGGCTTTCCCCAAAGTGAGCAATGGGAAGGAGAGAACCAGGATGGAAGCTGCAGTGTTTTTTGGAACCTAATCTCAAAAGTAACTATCATCTCTTCTGTCATATTCTGTTGGTCTCGCAGACCAACCGTGGTGCAATGGGGGAGGGGTCGGCACACGCGCATTAGTCGCGGGAGGCCACCAACTCAGAGAAGGCTGGCTACCACCGCACTTTTCTGAATTTTCCCCTGTTTGCTGTTTTGGTCTCTGTTGTCCATGTTGGAGGTCTTTCTCAAATGTCGGGTGCTCTCTGTCCTTTCATATTTAAGCGTGAAACACACAAGCTGTCTGGAGGCTGTGTGGACCTGTCTACGGGTGGGTCGGGGTGGTTTGAGCAGGAGGATTTTAAGGGCCAGGACTGGAAGTGGCTCGTGTCACTTCTGCCCACAACCCATTGGCCACATGGCTCCAGCCTACTGCGAGGGAGGCTGGGAAACCATGGGGGCGCACGCAAGCTCGGGGAGCAGCCCAGACCCTGTGGAAGCCACGTCGGCGCCTCTGGGGGAGCCTCGAGCCCCAGAATCAGGAGAAGCAGCCAGCGCCCTCCCGGCTCCAGCCTGGCGGGTGGACGGGTCCCGCGGTGAGGGCGTGGAGGGGTGCCCGCAGTTTGTGGGGCTCGCTGGGCATTTGAAATGCACAGTCTCTGTAAGAAACTCTGAGGTGTGGCTACGCCTGTCCCCATTTTGCTGCTCAGAAGTTTGGAGAGGTCGGTAACCAGAAAGCAGAATGCAAAGCCAGGCCGCCCCCTTGCACACCTCCCCCGCTGGATTCTTGTGTGAACTGTCTCGGGTGGACAAGGGACGTTTGTGAGTCTTGACTGCCGGCCTGGGCTACCACCAGCAAGGCCTCCATCTCTGCACATGATCCTCACTCCAGCCTGTCCAGTGGGCATGGTTCCTGGGTCCCTCTCGGCCGTGAGAAGAGCTCACCTCAGACGTCCCTGACGACACCCAGGGGTCCATCCAGTTAGCATCACCCTGCCCTGCGACGGCCTGTGTGCTGACTCTAGAGTCGGTTTCTCCTGCGGGACGAGCTCTGCCATCGGCCGCCGCACCCCTCGTGGTTGGCGCATACCTGCTGCATAGACACGTGAACGCAGGGGCAGGTGACGCGTGAGTGATGCTTGTGTGAGTGTGACGACTGAGTGGCTTGCCCGGTCACCAGTCCCTCAGCAGTGGCGCCAGGATGCCTGGGGAGCAGGGTGGGACCCCCTCCGACAGGTGGGTCTGCCCCTTGGGGCGGTGTGGTTGGCTCACTGCTCTGCACGGGTCGGGAGGAGGGTCCTAGCCCAGATGCTGTGCGAGGAGTCCCCTCAGGGTGGGGCGCCTGGCGGCCCGGGCAGCCTGTGAAGACAGGAACTCGAGGGTGGAGGCGCCCTGTCCCCACTGAGAATGCAGACGGCTGTACCCGACTCAGCCCCCAGCCCCAGGTGGGCTGGAGGACCCCATGAGTGTGGGTCATCTGGGGGCAGCCTGGGGTGTAGACCCTTCAGCTGTGGGAAACCTAGGCGTGGCCCTGGGGGGCTTGTGGGGAGACCTCTGGGCGGGCTCTGTCTTTGGGGCTGGAGGGAAGTAATGGAAGAGGTTGTGGGATATTGTAATATTGTGTTAATAATGTGCATTCTGACTGTGGCTCAGGGAGAACCTGTTTCATACTGAACACTATTTTGGGGTGGGTGGGTTCTTTTCTTCTTCTTTTTTTTTTTGGTGAGGAAGATTTGCCCTGAGTTAACATCTGTGACAGTCTTCCTCTATTTTGCATGTAGGACACCACCACAGTACGACTTGATGAGGTCCATGCCCGAGATCCAATCCTGAGAACCCCGGGCTGCCAAAGCGGAGCATGCTGGACTTAACCATTACACCACGGGCTGGCCCACTGGGCGGGTTCTGAGTTATGATAATTTGAGTGGCATCTACTCCCCCTTCCTTCCGCGGCTCCGAGTGGGCTGCCCGTTGCCCTCTCCATTGCCCTCTCCTTTGGGTCAGCCCCTGGCTCCTCCCTCCTGAGTGCACCAGAAGAGGTGGGCCCACCGCTGAGTATGGGCTTCCGGGCCGTTCTGCAGGTTCGGGGAGGGGTCTGCACGGCTCCGACAGTGGAGCAGTGCGCGGGGCGTGCAGATCTCCCTCAGTGCTCCTTTTCCGATTGTCACGTGTGCGGGGGTGGGGGCCAGGTGGTCCAGCATGGGGCGGAACAGAGGAAGCCACCACGCAGCCTGTCTTTCCTTCAATAGCTTTATTGAGATACAATCCACACACCACACGGTTCACACGTCTCAAGTGTGCGATGCAGTAGCTTTTAGTACATTCACGGAGTTGTGCAGCTACCACCACAGGAGGGCCTGGACCATTCCATCACCACCAGGAGAAACCCGTGCCCTGTCGCTGTCACTCCCCATCCTCCCCTCCCCCAGCCCCTGGCCACCACTGATCTACTTTCTGCCTCTGGCTTTGCCTGTTCCGGACATTTCCCGTAAATAGAAGTGGCCCCTATCTCGCCTCAATTTCCTGAAAAACAGTTGGGGGTTGTCTCTGCTCCTCCCTTGGCCCCGCTAGTGCTCCCCTGGGAGGCCTCCACTCAGGACCATCTCGGGAGGAGGGGCCGGGCAGGAGTTGGGGGGCAGGGTGGCCCAGGCGAACGGTGAGCAGCGAGGATGGCTGAGGAGCAGACTGAGGTCGGGGTAGGTGAACTCTTGGAGCCTCCCTGGCCTGGCCTGTGCCGGTCTGGGGGCCCACTTCAGCTGGAGGAGGCAGGGCCGGTGCTGGTGGTTCTTTGCGGTCTGTGCCCCTTTGCTGCCCTCGCGGGCCGTCTGCACGACCCGGGGCTCCTGAGGCTGCGGGAGGTGGCTGGCTGCTGACTCTGGGCCGAGACTTGCTGGCATCTGCGAGCGACAGCGTAGGGAGAGGCGGCTGTGTTTAGAAATAATCACTCCGTCTTGCACAGACGCATTGAGGCGTCCTCCCCTGCAGTTGCAGGAAGTAGCTCGAGGCGTTGCCGATGGAGCAGCTGTGACTTTGCTGCCGGCTTGTCCTGCTCCCTTGCAGACGTGGGGCTGCGGTAAGGTGGGAGAGGGCCGGGATTTGGAGGGTGTGGGAGGGAGGAGCCTGTCCACTCCCAGGGACACGTGTTCTTCCTGAGAGCCATGGCCACGAGCGCGCCAGACTTCCCGCAGGTGGGCGCCCTCGGAGGGATGCTGACCACAGCTGTTCACCTAACAGTTGCTGATTAAATGTGTCTGGTTGGCGGGCATGGTTCTACGGGCGGGGGCTGCAGCTCAGATGTGAACAAAGTCCTCGTTCTCACTCTAGTGGAGAGAGATGAGCAACACACACACACATACACACACACACACACACACACACAGAGCAGGTGGAAATAAAACCCTGGGGGAAAATAAAGCCAGGAGGTGCCTCCATTTCACGTTAGGCGGTCCTCTCTGCTAAGGCAACACCTTTGCAAAAACCTGAATGAGGCCTGAGTGACCTGTGCAGGTATCTGGGGAAGATGGATCAGCAAGTGCAAAGGCCCTGGGGCAGGAGCTTGTTGGCAGGATGGAGGGACAGCGAGGAGCCTGGTAGGACAGAGCAGAGCCAGAAGTGAGAGAAGATGTTAGAATGGGGAGTAAATGGCCAGATCAGGTTAACCTTTTAGGACATAGAACTAATTTTTCATTCTCAGTTTTTCTTTTTGTTAAACTGAGGTATAGTCGACAAATAGTAAAATGCACTGATCTTAAGTATACAGTTCAATGAACTCTGACAGATACATACGTATAACGATGCCCTCAATCAAGATGCAGCACATTTCCAAATCCCCAGAGAGCTCCCTCCTGCCCCCCCCCCACCTCCCCCCACAGCCTCGGCTCTGACTTCTAGCACCGGACGTTACAGCGGCCTGTTCTAGACCTCTGTACGTGTGGACGCGTGCCGTACGCAGTCTGAGTCTGCCTTCTCTCACCCAGGTGGTGCGTTTGAGGTCCGCCCCTGCCGCTGGAGTCAGAGCTGCTCCCTCTCTCTTACTGAGTGCCGGTCCATGTATGACGGATGGGTGACGGAGTGTTTATCCAGCTTCCTGCTGAGGGACACCTGGTTGTCCCCAGTTTTTGGCGAATGTGAGGGAAGCTGCTAGGAACGTCCCGGTAACACACGTCCTGTCCTTTTCTCTGGGGAGGTGGGGGCTGCCAGAGGGTTCTGAGCAGAGGAGGGACATGGTCCGCCTTGGGCTAGCCTCTGACTGCCGGGCTGAGACAGGACGCAGGGCCGGGGTGCAGGCTGGGCCAGGCCACAGTCATGTGATGGAGCCTGCAGCACAGTCCACAGGTGGGCCTCGGGGCTTCTCGCTCAGCTCAGAGATAGGCTGCCCGAGAGGGGTCCAGGAAAAGCCGTTTCCTCTCATCTGTAGAACAGGAGGAGCCCTCATTTATTCCCAGCACGTGGTGCATCCCCTCTCCCTCCACGTCACAGCCCCGGTCCCTGCAGGGCCCTCTTTGTCTCAGGTTGCCTCCAGAGTGGGCAGCGGAGCAGAGGGCCCCGTGTGCAGGTGTTATGCTCATCCCTGCAAGGTGATGCCTGTCTGCTCTGGTCTGAGGGTTTGTCTCCCCCCAAATTCATATGCTAATTCCTAACCCCCAAGGTGATGTGTAGGAAGAGGGACCTTTGGGGGGTGATTAGGTCAAGAGGGTGGAGCCTCGTGAATGGGATTAGTGCTCTTATTAAAGGGACCCCAGAGAGCTCCCTCGCCCCTTCTGCCCTGTGAGGAGGCACAGCAGGAAGATGCCGTCTATGCACCAGGAAGCGGGTCCTCACCAGACACCGAATCTGCCGGGGCCTGGATCTCAGACTCCAGCCTCCAGAACTGTCAGCAATAAATGTCCGTCGTTTATAGGTCACCCCGTCTACGGTGCGCAAGCAGACTGAGACAGCACCGTTACGGAGTAACTGCAGGCTTCACATAAGAGATGAAGCGAGAAGGCGTCCAGGCTTCCCTTCGGACCCCTGCCTCCCGAGACAGAACCGAGGCCCCGTGTGCTTGGAGGGAAAGGATGCTCCGGGCTGGCTGGGCTCCCTGGTGGACCCAGAGCATAGGCTGTGGTCTCCGCTTGGAGATGGTTGTGCTGCAGGAAGAAGCAGCTGGTCTTTTGTTGGAGAAGAAACGTGGGGATGACGAGCACAGGCGGCCAGCGTCGTCATGGAGGGACTCGGTCTCTCTCCGCAGCATCCAGAGCAGAGGAAGGAGCTCGGGGTAGAAGGCCGGTCCTGGTCCTGAAGCCACCCTGTTCCTGAGGGTCCTTCATCGCTGCTCGTGTCCTTGCAGGAGGACATGGTGCTTGGGCCCTACAACACCCGGAGGAGCTGCCGAGATGCCGAGCGCCTTGCAAGGGAACCGGAGCCAGAGTGATGGGCGTCCTGGGGGCTCCTGGTGTGGAAAGGGCCTCTGTTGGCCGCCTGCTGGCAGCTGCTTTGTCTCCCTCCACTGGTTCTCTGCTCTGACTCCATTTCTAAGGCTTTTCTTAAATCAGCCCCTGGCAGGTGAGATGGCTTGGAGTTTTATGAGATTTTACACTCCCCAGAGGTGAATAATAGGGACTTTTCATCACTGAGTTTCCTGACAACACCTTCCATTGAACCATCAATTTCCGAACAACACCTGGGATATGCAAACTCTGTTTTCAAGCACGTCCCGGGGCTGGGATACGTGACAAGAGGTGGAGGGCGAGTTTCCTGAGAAAAAAATCAGCCGTGCGTTTTGGGTACATAAAAGACAGGTTGAGGTTTCTTTTCATGGGAAGGAGGTGGGGGGACCGAGGGGGGAGATATTGAAACCCACCAGCCGTGAAAGAGTGGAGAGAGGAGAGAGCAGGAGATGAAGAGGAGAAAGTGAAGTGAGAGGGAGAACGAGCGAGAGAGCGAGAGGGAGGCGGAGACGGACCGGCTAATCAAAGAGGCAGGTACAGGAGATGAAATGCTTTCACAGGAGGCGCAGGAGGGTGTGTCTCAATCGAGGATGGCAAATGGTTGTGGATGCTGTCTGAGTCTCCGACAACATGCGTCACACTGCTGCACACAAACCGTTCACGTCTGTGCTCACTTGACGTCGGTTCCGGGCCCAAGATGGGGCCTCTTGCCACCCCCTCTACCTGGCCTCATCTGCCTACCAGGTGGGGACCCCTCCCCCGTTAGGCGAGGCTTTGTCACAAGCGGCCAGTTCCAGCAGGGGCGGCCACCCCTCCTCCCCTCACCCCTGCCCAGGTGGCTGCTGAGTCCAGGCAGCAAGCGCTTAACTGAGAGACATATGAACTGGAGGATGTCAGGAGGGTGGGAAAGCAAGATGCCCAGGGCCTGGGCCCCAGGAAGTAAAGGAAGCAGAGAGAAGAGCAGGATGAGAGAACCAAGTCTGGGCGCCCTTCCTGCCCCTGGGGTCCTCCTCGCTCTCGGGAGGCCCCTCCAGCTTCTGTGGCTGGGCCGGGCTGTTGGTGGACCCAGCAGCAGAAGGAGAGCTGTAAGTCGTAGCTGAGGGATGGGGCAGCCAGAACGGGCGAGGCTGCAGTGAGCAGAGACCTGGCCGTAGCCAGGAAGGAGTCCAGGGTCTGCAGGGGACGAGTTGCAAAGCTCAGCCCTGGCCTGCGTGCGGGAGGAGCTGGCGTCGAGGTCCCGGTGATGCTGAGTTGGGCGGGGGCCCCCCTTGCACCTGGATTTGATATGAGTTACAGAGGATGCCCGGTTCCCTTATCTACCAACATGTGCCGTTCATGCTGTGGGCACGCATGTGGCTTACGTCAGCTCTATTTCTGGCCATTTCAGTTCTAGTTTTCTCCTACACACATTGGTGCAAACTGGGGAACAGAAAGACGTTTTCTGCTCTCTAACTCACGTTCCCTACAAAATGGTGTTTCCTGGGAGTAGCTTCTTGTGGGCGCGTTCTCCAGCAGAGACGGGCTGGCTTATAAAGTGAGACTCCAGGGACACTGGCTGTGTGGCAAAGAATTTAACCTTGTCCAGGGAGAGGTCTGGCCTTTGCCTTCGGCCCTGGAAGGTAATCTCCAAACCCTTGGAAGGTCCTGGTCTCTGTTTGCTTGGGGGCTCTGGGTCACACGGACAAAGTGATTTAAGGTGGGGCTCGGGGTCACGTGGTATCAACTCAACCTCTAGAGAAGCTGGAGACCGAAGTCAGCCTCCTGGGCACCAAACGGGCCTCCTTGGTGAACCCCAATAAAGGCTCTGGACACCAAGACTCGGGGGCCTTCCCGCCTGGCAATGCTCCGTGCGTGTCGTCACACGTGGATGCCAGGGATGCGATGCTGTCCTGACTCCATGGAGGGAGCAAAACGGAATCCCTGCATTTTGTATTTTCCTGGGCTCTTCGGTTGACTTTACTCCATGTCTTTTCACTGTAATAAACCATAACTGTGAACATAGCAGGTTTCCTGAGCTCTGTGAGTCCTGCTAGCAAACTGCCAAACCTGGGGGTGGTTTTGGGGACCCTCGAACCTGCACCTGGTGTCAGAAGCGAGGGTGGTCTGTGCACAGTTCCCTGACTTCACACGGGCACCGTGGGGCCTTCCCTCGGTCTCTGCACCCCCTCACTACTCCTGGCCAACAGCAAGCTCTCCAGCTCATCTCCCTGTTTCCTCTCACCCCAGTCTGTTCTCTCGCTGCAGCCAGCGTGAGCTTTTAAAACTGCTAGTCCTTCCGGGTCTTTCCCTGATGAAACCCTCCGCTGGGCTGCATTTGCGTGGAGTCTCAAGGCTTGTTCTTGAGCTGAAACCCTGGCACGATCCGGCTTTGGCTGACCTCTCTCCAGGTGATGGCTCCCCTCGTGCCCTCCCCTACCACACTCCAGCGCCCCCAGCCCCACTTGGTTTGCAGAGCACACCTGAGCTCCGACCTGTGTTGGAGCCATCTCCCATTAGGCTTCTTCTCCCACTTTGAGTCTCCCCCAATGTCAGCCTCCTTGGGGGGCTCAGAGGAGCTCAGAGGGGTCTCCTGCTCATTGGCCATCTCAGGGTCTATTCATAGCCTTCCCAGCACCCCTCTCAGTGGGGACTTACACACTCATATTGTTCCCTTTCCTGTTTATTGCCTGCTCTTTCTATACTGGGCACTCCCCAAAGGCAGGGACCTTGGGGGCTTTATTTGCACTTGTAGTATCTGGGGACTGCTCAAATTGCGCTTGTTGGAGCAACAAGCAACCCTCTGCCGTTGTCACCATGTGGCTAACTGGTGGTGCCTCAGCCCCCTTGATCAAACCAGCCCAGAATCTCGTCCCAAGCAGGCTCCTGTGGGTCCTGCTGGGTCTTCCAGGTCCTTGGGGGTCTGGTCCCTTTCCTTGCACTCTCCTGGCTGGGTTATGCTGTGACTTACCTTGGCTGTGGGCCTGGTGGTCAGGAGGGTAGGTAGAGGCAGACCCCGGGTTCAGCACACCTTGTCTTGTTGGGGAGAGAGCTCTGCACTGTCTTCAGGTGGAGGCAGGGGATGTTTTTCTAGGCATACACCCTCGGTGTTTGTGCCCATAGAGTTTCTGCTGCTTCTTCACTGTACTCTGGAGCTCCATCACAGCCATTTTCATCAGTATGCAGTTGTTCATTCATTATTTTTGTGGGGGAGACAAGCACTGGGACCTCCCCACTTCACCATCTTGCCGACATCCCTTGAGACCTTTTTCCCCATGGCCTAGCACGTGACCTATCTTGGTGAATATTCCACGTACCCTTGAAAAGAATGAGCATCTGCAGTTGTTGGATTTGTGTTCTATGAATGTCAATTAGTTCTAGGGGTTAATGATGTTCAGATTCTATTTCCTTACTGATTCATGGATGGTTTGTTCGATCAACTGCTGAGGGAGGGGTGTTAGAATCGCAAACTATTATTGTGGATCTTTCCCTTTAATTCTTTTGATTTTTTCTTTATATATTTTGGAGTTCTATTATTATGCCCTAGATGCTTGTGAATTTTATACTTTCCTAATAAACTGACTCTTTCGTCACATGAAATGTCACTGTTTAACTCTGTTAATACCCTTTGTCTGCAAGTCTAGTTTATCTGCTGTTCGTATAACCCAACTAGCCTTCTCTGCTTACTGTTTACAGGTTACCATTTTTAACCATCTCTTACTTTCCATCTATCCCTGTAGCTGACAACCCCTACCTTTTAATTGGAGTGTTTAGTTCATTTACATTTAATGTAATTATTGATATGGCCAGAATTAAGTCTATCATTTTACTATTTATTCTCTGTTTGTGTCCTCTGTTTCTTGTTCCTTTGTACCTCCTTTTCTGCCTTCACTGTGGTTAGTTTTATATGTTTCAGTTTTCCATTTTGATTTAAATACTGGCTTTGTAGCCTTATCTGCTGCACTTTTTTAGCGGTTTCTCTAGAGATTACTACAATGACTTTTTAAAGTCATGAGACTGAATGTGAGAAGAGACATCTTTCCTATATGGAGGGGATGTCCCAGAATGGAGCCTTGGAGCATTTCAGTGTCTAGAGTTTGCAGAGATGAGGGGAAACTAGCAAAAGTGACTGAGAAGGTGCTTGGTTAAGTCAAGAAGGTGCTCAGTTAAGTCAAGAAGGTGCTTGGTTAAGTCAAGAAAGTGCTCAGTTAAGTCAAGAAGGTGCTCGGTTAAGTCAAGAAGGTGCTCGGTTAAGTCAAGAAGGTGCTCGGTTAAGTCAAGAAGGTGCTCGGTTAAGTCGAGAAGGTGCTCAGTTAAGTCAAGAAGGTGCTCGGTTAAGTCGAGAAGGTGCTCAGTTAAGTCAAGAAGGTGCTCAGTTATGTTGAGAAAGTACTCGGTTAAGTCAAGAAGGTGCTCGGTTAAGTTGAGAAGGTCCAGGAGAGAAAGTCGTGTCCCCAAGGCCGAGTAAAGAGATGCTTTCAAGGTGGAAGTGGGTTAGTGACTGTCGAGCACTGCTGAAGGAAGAGCGAGATGAGGATGGAGAACTGACCGCTGTGTTCAGCCGTGTTTGTGGGAGGCGGTAGTTGGCGATCTTGGCGGAAGTTCTTCTGTGGAAGAGCGAGGTGGAGCTTGTCTAGAGTTACTGCAGGAGAGAATGCGAAGGGTGAAGTGGAAACAGCATTAAAGATAACTCTTTCAAAGAATCTTCCTGCAAAGGGGAGCAGAGAAACAGTGCAGCATCTGAAAGGAGATTTGAATCAAAGGAGGGTTTTTATTGTCGTTGTTGCTGGCAGATATTAGGGGATATTTATATACTAATGGGAATGACTCAGGATATGGCAGAAAATGCATACTCACAAAATACAACCCTATTTGTATATATATACACACATACTTATGGATATGCATAAACTAAATTTGGATAGATAAAACTCTAAATATTGACAGCGGTTATATTTCGATTGTGGGATTATGAATGATTTTTATAACTTTTGTCTCTTTTTGAAAAATCTGTGCTTTACACTTTCCTCTGTCCAATAAGCTCCAATGACATCAACAATAAAAAAGTGAAGCGAGAGAGAGAATCAAATTCACCAAGAAAACCAGAGCACGATTTTCTCATCTCTCTTAAAACCATTTTTCTATGAAAAAGAGTATGTCTGCTCATGGTGAAAACATTAAAATAAGATATAAAGCTAAAGAGTAAAAACTAAAAGCTCCCTGTCAGACTGTCTCTCTCTCTTTTTTTTTGTGAAGATGATTGTCCCTGAGCTAACATCTGTGCCAACCTTCCTCCACTTTACACGTGGGACGCCACCTCAGTGTGGCTTGATGAGCCGTGTGTAGGTGCAGGTCCCCACCTGGGATCCAAACCTGTGAACCCTGGGCCGCTGAAGCAGAGCACGCGAACTTAACTACTGCGCCACTGGGCCGGCCCCCAGACTCTCTCCCTTGATACCTGATTCCCACAGCACAACAGTAAAGTCAGTGGTGCATTTTTCCAGAAAATTTCTTATACATAAAATGCCTTTTTCCCCCCTACACAAACAGGATTTTATGTATGTTATTCTGGAACTTGCTTTTTTGGTTACAATATATCCTGGACCCAGTAAACTATCAGCACATATAGCTCTTGCATGTGTCAAGAAAATGATTGTGGAAAATGCCATCGTACGGGTGTCCCACCATTTGTATTCTAGTTTCCCTCCCTGCAGTGTATTTCCTGCCGCTCTAACAGTATCCTACTTAACCCGTTGTGTGTACGTCGTGGCTTGTTTGTGAGGATGAATCAGTGGGATAGATGCCTGGATGGGGAATTGTTAGGCTAAAGGCACATGTGTCCCCAAATTAATACTATCACCAAATAGCACTTCAAAAAGCTTTTACCAATTTAGTCTCATCTACTGTGTATCAGAGGGTGTCTTTTTACTCACTCTTTGTCCAAATACTGAGTATTTTAAATATTTTTGCCAGTTTGACACTTAATAATGGTATCTTGCTATTAGTCAAATTTCTTTAATTATGAGTGAGGTGGAGCATCTTTTCTTATGTTTAATGGTCATTTATATTTTTCTGTTAAGCGATCATTTCTCTATTGGTTGTTTGTCTTTTACTTATTAATTTGCCAGAACTTTTTATTTATGAAGGTGATTGATCTTTTGTTCTATGTGATACAAATCCCTCCCCTACTGTTTAATTTTTCTTTCAACTTTGTTTATGGTATTTATTTTTCCTGTACAGAAGTTATTTATCTTTTCGTCAAAAGTCTTTTCCTTTTTCTGGCTTCTATGTTTTATGTAATATTTAATCATTCTCCACTTCAGGATTTGAAGATAATTCATTATGTTATCATGTCTGGTGAGAGTGACTTTCTTGCAGTCTCCCTAGCTTCATCTTCCACATCCAGGGGGACAGTTCAGGAGGGGGCTGGGAGGGAATGTGGCCTCGCTTGGCCTTGCCTGGCTGGGGAAGCCCCCATATTCCAGGCCCCCGGCTTCCGGACTCTGTCACGGCTGCTCCCTCCAGCCACTAAGAGGGGTTGGAATGTTTGGTTTGCCACGTGGCGTCTTTGAGAAACGGCCCCTGGTGCCAGGTCCTGTGAGTGCAGGCCGAGTCTCGGGGACACCAGGCAGCCTTCCCCGAATCCCCCAACCCTTGACCATGACCCCAGGCCTGTCCCATCCACGCCTCATGGCTTAGACCTGACCTATGGAAGCAGAGAATTGTAGAGCCGGGGAAACCCTAGCGCTCATGGATGTCAGAGAGCAAGATGGTAGTTAAGGGAGCAAAGAAAGTTCAAGGATGCGTAGACAGTAAACAGCAGGTCAGAGGCCTTGACACCAGGTCCCCTTCTACCCAGTGCTGACCCCTGTCACAGCTCTCGTCCTCTCAGAGTCAAGTCCCCTGAAGGCTCCCTGAGGCCGGCCAGTGCCGTCTGAGACAGCTGAACACAGTGGGTGCCTTATGACCCCTGTGGACGGGTCGCTGGCTTTGCAGGCTGGGCACCGTGTCCACAGCTCGGCGGGAGTGGGGTTCACTCTGCTACTGGCTCTCGAGGACGTGTGAGGAAGGGGGGCACTCCCAGCCTTTCCTGCTCACGGGGGCTCCCATGGCAGGCAGGTGGGGGATGACCCGCCGTCAAGTTCTCCATGGAAAACAGGATGTGAGGGCAGCCCTCAGGAGGGCGCAGGAGGCACAGCGGTTGTCAGGGACCCTGGGACTCCAGGCTGGGGCTCCTCCCTGCCTCCGACGGGATGCCCAAGGCCGGGCACACCAGATAAGCTTATTGCCAGAGAGGCTGAGCCACCAAGGGCCACTGAAGACAAACTGGTGAAGAGCAGGACGGATGTGAATCGGTCCAGGGCACCTTATGGGGGTTTTAGGTGCTTGGATGGGGGGCACAGACCCACAAGGGGATCTGTTTGAACAGGAAACCAGGCGGGAGAGACGATTAACAAAACAAAATGCAAACTGGTCTCGGGGCTCTGTCGTTCCAAAGGCGGCACGTGAGGGGATACCGGCTCTGGGAAACCCCGTGTCCGGGAGAACGGTTGGAAGGACAAAAGAAGGAGCCACAGCTGGACCCCGAGAGCGGCTTCTGACGCCTCCTGACGGGAAACTCTACTGACCCACCAGGTGTTCAGTTTATTGACTTTTAATTCCAGTTATAAAGCATGTCCAATTCCAGCCCCCAGAGTGTGAAGCAGACAGAATCACTTACAATTGAAAAAAAAAAATCGCTGCTGAAACCTGAGCGACGCCCAGTCGGGCTGAAGGCTGGTCGCAGTGTCCGCCAGGTCTCGACTTGGACCAGGTGCCTCCCCTGAGCACCGTGTGGCGGTGGTCGGCCTCCACGCCTCTCTGCTGGTGGCCCTGGTGCTGTGCAAGAATGGGGTGGCCCTGTGTCATCTAGGACCAGGCGCCCCTGGGCTGGAGCCGCTGTGGCCTCTGCCTGAACCCAATCCACTCAGTCTGCATTCTTCACTGTGGCTTCTTCATATGGAGACTGGGGAGTTGCTCTTCATGTCCCCAGGGCCACTTGGCTGGGGGGCTGCGGGCACTGACGTGCAGTGGCCGTGGGCTCTGCCCTCCACCTCCTGCCCCGGTGTACGGAGGATGCTCAAATGCAATAGAGAGATTAGGCCAACGGAAAGGGAGACCAGAGCGGGTGTGTGTGTGAGAGAGAGACAGAGAGAGAATATTGGGGCTCCCAGGGCAGCTCTACCCCATCAGTGGCAGCCACTGAGTTGTCTTCCTGATTAAGCTGGATGAGGTGAGTTTCTATCACTTGTTACCTAAATATTTTGACTCTGTGCCATGTGTCTGAAGCTGGGCTGGGATCCGTCGTCTCCACGGCCTGCCCAGCCTCACCTGGAGTTCCCGCATCTCCTCCACCTCACCCGTTCCCATCCAGAAAGTATTTTCTTCTCCTCGTCGAGGAGTAACTTGAGCTCGCCCCCCTCCCACCTGCCCTCTCCCTTCTCAGGGACTTCAAGGGCCCTGCATGCTGGCCTTGGGGTTGGCTGAACCTGGTACCCTGGCCTGGTGGCCGCCCCAGCCCACCCTTCTCACAGTGACACAATTCTCTCTGCCATGGGCAGTGCACCCAGAGTGACGTGACCCCAGAGCTTGGCGGTGGCTGAGGGTGACACAGCCTGGGGCCCACTGGCCGGCCTCCAGGGAAAGGCCTCCTGGTGGCAGGTCTCTGCCGCTGGCCAGGGCTCCGGAGGCCGTGTCCTGGCGACCTGGAGGAGCGTGTGGCTCCTTCGGGGACAGCTCTCTCAGAGAACTTGTGGATGGTCTCTGGGTGGGCGGCATGAAGGTCATGAAGCTGAGCAGCTGCCAGAAGGGCCAGACTCGCGGGTCTGGGGGGCTTGGTAAGAGTCCTCCTTTCTCTTCCCACTTCCCCCGTCAGACACGGGCTGTCACGTCACGTGTTCCATCATTGCCTTCCAGACCCCTCACCTGGACGTGTAACTTGGCCAGCAATGACCCTGGGTTACAGAAAGGTGGAGCAAATGCAGGCAGACGTCACGGACCCACAGGCACGGGGCCACAGAGATGGCGAATATGACTTCCAACCCGCTGTAGGGGTGCCAGTGGGGGCCCTTTTTGGACCAGAGGCACATGGGGTTCTAACGAGGACTTCGTGCTCTGGCACACACCCAGCCTCTGTCCGTCTCCTCGGGCTTCCAGGGCCAGCACATGCTCTGTCCACCTCGGTCCCCTCCCCTAGCTTGTGTGTGGATCCCACCAAACGTAAGCCG
Source organism: Equus quagga (assembly GCF_021613505.1). NCBI lineage: Eukaryota > Metazoa > Chordata > Mammalia > Perissodactyla > Equidae > Equus > Equus quagga. The sequence continues at coordinate 113,295,032 of NC_060277.1, read as the reverse complement.
GATGGCGGAGAACCCATCCACGACGAATCAAGGCCGTCCACGCTTTCAAATATTAAATCTGTCCAGAATATTAAATAATTTCCTCTTCAGTGATCCCAGTAAACTTAATTAGTGCTTGTCCTCCCAACAGAGTTGTCTCCGGGTTTCTGAGACGTTGCAGTCACGAGGAAGGAGCCTCCGATTCCTGCGGGGCGCGGGGCTGCACCGTCTCCCTCGCCAGCCCCCTCGGCTGCGGGCGCCCTGGATCGTCAGCCGCCGGGGGCCTCTGTGCTGGGCGTGGGCGAGGGCAGGGAGCACAGAGCCCCGTCCTCCGAGAGCCATCCATTCTCTAGGAAGAAGGACAGCAAGCACTTCCTTTGGTGTCCAGGTGGAGTTTGGGTCCCTAGGGCCCTCACTGGCTGTGTGGTTGCAAAAACACTGTGGCCTCCATCTAGGGCCTCTCTCACTCTCTCAGACGGCCAGCTCTAGGGGAAGGCAGCCGCTGAGCCCCAGGCCAGCCCTGCAGGTCTGGGTTGTTTAGACTCTCAGAGACTCGGTTTCTTTGCCTGTAAGCTGGAAGCAATGACACTGACCTCATGGCATTATTTTGAAGGTCGAAAGTGAAAATGCACACTAGGTGTCTAGCCCATAGTAGGAACTGAATAAATATTGTTTATTTTCTTCTATTCCTCTCAAAAATCATGAGCCTTAAAAATATTTATTTTGTAATGATGAAACTTCCAGAACTTCAGTTCAAAATAACCCGCCCGGGCAGGGGCCTTCTTCTGAGAAGAGCCTACGGGGAGTTCGAAGGTGTTGCCGCCGTGGGTGGTCCACGAGCTTCAACGGCACACGGGAGCTCCCAGCAACTCGACAGAGGCAAGTCAATTTAAAACTTAATCTGAAAGGAACCTCAAGAGATTGGATCATGGGATGCGTTACCGGACGTTTCCTCCTGGAATGAAGGAGGTCGCCTCCTGGCCACGCTTGTGCGGTATGTTTTGAGTCTGGCTACTGAGCAACAAATAAAAACAACTGCAAATGTCCCCGATTAGCCAATGATTTATTTGCATAATTAGCGCGGTGTCAAGTCCGTGCGTCAAGGTGCGTCACGCTTGGCTGACTGAGTTCTGCCAGAGCGCTCCATCAGCTTCTTGGTCAAAGGCACGAGAGCCTTCCCATCCCACAGGGGCATCCCCACGCTCACCAGGAAGTGTTTTCTGTTCTTTCTCACCCTGCAAGCTGGTGCATTGGAGGATAAACGGCCTCAGTAACATCCCAATCAAATTAAAAAATACTCCTTATATTTTTCCTGATTACCAATACAATTCAGGTTCAATGTAGAAAACTTGGAATACACAACAAAATTCAAAAAAGAAAATAAAAATTGCCTGTCATTCACCTCCACTGAGGGAATGGCTGCTGGCCCTGGCGAGCGCGTCCCTCCAGCCTGTTTCAGAGACTCGGGGAGTAGAAATTGCTTTGCACCGTGCATTCTGTTGTATAAACACTCTGCAATGGCATTCAATATCCTCCTACAATAGGATTGTTAATGAGCGCACGAATTATTTACCAAGCACCCTGGCGTTGGACATTTAGTTTGTTTTCAGTCTTTTGATGTCATCAGCAATGCTGCACATATTCCAGTACATAAATCTTTCGAGATAAGTCTCCATGTTTGTTCCTGAGATTCTCCTTAGGGTAAATTCCTATAAGTGGAATAGCCGGGTTAAAGGTTAAATACATTTTGAAAGCTTTTGATCCAGGTGCCCATCGGCCCTCCAGGAAGATTATGCCAGCCGCGAGCCCACCAGCAGGCACGTGAGAGGGTCGTTTCCCAGCGGAAGTCCTGGATGCAATCAGTGGTTTCAAAATCCGGCAGGTGGAAGAGATGCACGTGTGCTTCCGTTTTGATTTGCATTGCTTTGGTGACTGTTGAGATTAGACTATCTTCCCTACTTCGAGTTCCTTTTCAAGTCCTTCTTTTGTGAGTTGCCTCTTCAAGTCGCTGCCTGTTGTGGTCTCATCCGGCATATGTGTCCCTATCTTTGGTGCTTAAAGATGGCGTTGGAGGTGAGGATGGCCATGTTAGCGTGTGGGAGTAGAGATGAAAATACTGACAGAGGCCGGCAAGGCCACTCCGTGGGTGGAGTATTTCTTCCTGTTTTTCTCGAAGCACGTACCATGTGGTGTTACCATTTAGCTGTTTACCCGTCTGCTTCCAAAAAGCAGTACCCAGCGCCTGGGGGGCAGGACTGGGTCTTTTCATGCCTGTGGGCACTGCCTGACCCCCAGCTGGGCACTTAGAATGTGCTCAAAGGATATTTGATGGAGAAATGGATGAACGAAGACCTGCGCGAGGAATTGCTTTCTTTGGGCAAATGGCAAAGTTGTTCACAGAGGCGGCTAAGGTCTTTGCCTGTCCCTTCATGGGGCACTCCTGGGAGGTCCCCTGAATGGGGAAAGTGGGCAAGCCAAGAAGATGAGGACAGCGTGACGGACCGATTGGAAAGGCCTGGTACTTGGAGCAACAATAACAGGAACAAATTGCATTTAATTCGTTTGACGTCAAAAAGCACCCGGTGAGGGCAATAGAGGGCTCCTCAGTGGGCACAGGGTCTCCCTTTGGGGTGATGACAATGGTTTGGAACTAGATAGTAGTGATGGTGGCACAGTCCTGTGAATGTACTGAATGGCACCGAATTGCACACTTTAAAATGGTTAATTCTGTGTTATGGGAACTTCATCTCAATTAAAAAAAGAGAAAAAAAGCACAAGGTTCTCCTGGCTGGCCCTTGCTCCCGGCCACTTCAGGCTGACATGTGGTGTGTCAGGACTGCCAAGGCCTCTGCCCACTTGCGATGGAGCCTGGAATTGCATCCGTGCACGTGGCCCTGGCTTCCTTTGTTAGCCCGCGGGTCCCAGTCAGAACAGGTCCCACTGTCGAGTGGAGTTTGCAGGGGACAAAATGAGCTGGGATCGCAGGAAGATGACCAGAAGGTGTGTCTGCGCCAGGGGCAGCGTGGGGTCTGAAGCACTCGGCCAGGGTTGATCATCCCTCAGCTTGTCATTGTCCAGGGGGATGCAGAGGAGGACCCTCTGGTGGGCAGGATGGGGACAGGGCCTGGACAGGGAAAGGCCAGCATGTTTGTCCGTTTGGAGCGGGGCTCCCTGAGCAGGACGGCGGGAGGGAGTCTGTGGGCTTCTGAATGCTCAAGCAACCCTTTCTCCGTGGTTGGGTGCTGCAAGGACCCTTAAGCAGGGGAACAGGCCTGAGGACAAGGGAGGAATGGCCCGGGGGTGCCTCTGGAGCCCAGCAGGAGGGGAAAGGTTTGGGGGCCAGGGCTCTTTGTTTAACCTTGAATTTTTGCTGGGTGAGAGCCATGCCCTCCCGGAAGCGGGGAGGAGAGACGAACTGACAAACTGGGGATGGAGGCAGAGGAGCTATTTTGGAAAAGAATGAACTTCCCAGAGGAGGTGGAGAGAGGAAAATCACCTGGAACAATAAGCAGCTCACCTCTCCTCCCGCCCTCGCATCTCCTACGCGGCTGCTTCCTGCAGGGGAGGAGCAGCGAGGCGGTGGCTCAGCATCCACCGTTTGTTTGGGGCCCGCAGGGCTGCTTCAGATAGAATTGTGGGATCTCCCTCCTGGAGATGGACCGAGCAGTCATGAGGTCCATCCTCACCCCGTAGCAGAAGAGAAAACCAAGCTCCGAAGATGCGAATGGCTTGTCCCCGTCACACAGGTGGCCAGGCTGGCCAGGTACCCAGGTGCTCCCTCCCTGGGCTGGAGACTGTCCTTGGGCCTGAGACTGTCCTCCTTCACCAGGGGAGGCCGCCTTCCTGTTTCTTGGGCACCGGAGGCGTGGGTGAGGGGGTGTACAGTCCTGGAGAGTGAGCGTCTCATTTTCATCTCTACCACCGTGGAAATCTGCCCTAGACGCTCTAGGGGACCAGCTATCTTGAAGGTGCACGTGGGGAGTGCTGGGTGGGGGTGCTGGTCCAAAGAACCTGGGGGCTCAGGGTCATTTATTGCCACTGCCGGGGACAAACAAGAGACCCAGCACAGCAAAGGGAGTGTTTCCCTCGATGGGCCTCAGGATGGGGACCGGTCCCCTGGCCCAGGTGGAAGACCTGCCCGACCCCACCTTTGCAGCGTCTCAGTGTGAGCCCAGCACATCAGATGACCCACCCCATTCTTAGGTTTTCTTTGTCTTTTTATCTGTAATATGTCAAAGTGGTATCTGCCCAGCCCATGTGGCAGCCTCACACGGAGGTTCAATGTTGGCTCAAGGTAGAAATGTAGCTGTAGTCAGGACAGAGACGGGCTGAGCGCAACAGGGACTCCAGGGACAGCGCCTTCAAGGGGTCGGAAGTGACTGTCCAGAGTCAGGCGGCAGAGGTCCAGGACGTCACCTGGAGAACCAGGCTTTCCCTTGGGGTCCCCTCCTCGGGGAGCTGCCCCCACATGCATGGTCTAAGATGGTTCGCCTTTCATCCATGTTCCAAACCTCCGGATGGGATGGAGGAATTGGGAGGTGAGTGAGGGTGGGGTCGGGGCACATCCCTCCCCTTAAGTGCTTGAGCCACAAGCTGTGGATGTCACTTCCTTTTTACGTCCCATCGGCCAGAGCGTAGTCACGTGATCACACCTAGCTGTAAAGGAAGCGGGAGCTGCAGTCCTTGTCTTGGACGATGGTGCACCAGCTAAATACCAGGGTTCTGTTATATGAGAAAGGAGAACAGGTGTGGGGACACGAGCATCCTCTGTTGCAGGTGGGGAGATGTTCCCTAGGCTCTACTGGATGATGATGATTCTAAGGGACCATCATTTTCATATTAAATAAGCGCTGGGGGCCGCTGGGTCCACTCCCTCCCCGCAGAAGGGGCGGGGGCTGCTTCCTGCTTGCTTGGCGGGTCTGTGGGGAGAGTGTGGTGACACTGAGCGTCAGGCCCTGGTTGTGGAAGGGTGCTTCCCTCTTTCTGTTGCTACGAAGCAAGGAGAACTGAACAGGGAGCACCACCACAGCTGAGGCGGGATGGGTGGGGATGCAGGGGCTGGGGGTCTGGTGAAGATGCTCATCCCTGGAGGGTGAATCCAGGGAAGCTTCTGGTCCACCTGACCCCTGGCCGAGGCCTCTCTGTGTCTCCTTCTCAGCTCACATCCTCCGCCTCCCACCTGTGGTCTCTCACTCTAGTCTGAACTGTGGAAACAATAGGACAACGCATGTTGCCCCAGGCGACGATTTTAATAATTTGTCTGTGCTCTGGTTCTGTTCACTTCATGAACTATTTCCCACTCAGGATTCATTAGCTTGCCCTTCCCCTGGAATGACTGAAAAGGTGTAAGCAGTTCCTCACCCCTCACCACCCCTCTGCTCCCCAGAGTTGGGTTTTCTGCTGTTGGTAACGGACGCTCTCTCCCACACCCCGGAGCCCACACCTGCAGCCATCTGTGCACTTGTGTGTGGGTGAGTGAGAGCCAGCCACATGCCAGTCTATACCCAACCCGTTTACTTTTTAAAATGGAAGCATGTGTCCATACGAACCGTCATAGCGGCTTCATTGGCAATGGCCCCAAACTGGAAATAACTCAAATGTACATCAACCATGGGGGAGCCAATGGTGGTGGAGTCACCCGCCGGAAGGCCCCCCATCGATGAAGAGGGACGAAGGACCGATGCATGCGTGCATCTCTGGGGAATCACGCTGAGCGAGGAAAGCCAGACAAAAAAAGAGTACTTGCTGAATAAGCTCATTTATATAAAGTCCCAGAAAATGCAAAGTGATTTATAGAGACAGAAAACAGATCAGTGGCTGTGTGGGGGTGGGGCTGTGTGTGGGTCGGGGGAGAGATTGAAAGATTCAGGAGGAAAGTTTTGAGGCGATGGCTACCTTCACTATCTGGATTGCGGTAATGGTGTCACAGGCATATCCCTACGTCACAACTTATAAACTGCGCCCTTTAAACACGTGCAGTGTGTTGTACATCAATGACACCTTGATAAGGGGCAGGACAGCTCTCTGGGGTCTCTTCTAAAGGGCACTAATCCCATTTACGAGGGCTCCACCCTTGAGACATGGCCGCCTCTCAAAGGGCCCGCCGCCTAGCACCATCACACTGGAGGTTAGGATTTCCACACGTGGATCCTGGGGGGGACACAAACATTCAGTCCACTGCACTGTGTAAATGCTCTGAGTCAGCGTCTGTCCCCTCTCTTGTCCACACGCCGAAGCTTCTGTCCCAGCCTTGGTCCCATCAGAGGAGGTAAAGATGCAAATGCTAAGCATGGCCCTGGGCTGGCACCCGGGCGCAGTGAGCTCCCCGGGCGGGCGGCATATTTGTCGGGACAGTCACCCACTGCCTGGAAGCTCCTTGATCTGGGGCCGTGTTTGCCCCTTCTTGTGGCTCCTTCTTTGATCAACAGACAGCATCGACTGCATGAAGTAACCGTGTTCAGTGACAGGTATTCTGCTCCGAGCTGTGCCCTGGGCCGTGGAGGTCAAAAAGGAGCCTGTGTCACTGCCTTGGGCTCCACGTCATCTGGTACTTGCTGTTTAAATAGAAGGACAACGGTCTGTGGCAGCCCATCCTCCTGCTGGTGTGTGTGTCAGTGTCCTGGGGCGGCCACGACGAAGTTCTGCAATCTGGGTGGCTTAACTCAACAAAGGTGCTTTTCTCGCAGGTAGAGCCCAGAGGTCTGAAAGGAGCAGCCTGCGCTCCTTCCAAGGGTTCGGGGAGGAGACTTCCTGCCTCTCCCTTGCTTTCGGTGGCTGCTGGCGGTCCTTGGTGTCCCTGGGCTGTGGCTGTGTCACTCCAGCCTCTGCATCGGTCTCACGTGGCTCCTCCCTGGTCTGTGGTGTTCTCCCCGTGTGGACGGCTGCATCCCAACCTGCTCCTCTTCTAAGGTCTCGGGTCACACTGGGTTGGGGCCCACCCGTACGACCTCATCTTACCTTGATCGCATCTGCAAAGACCCCGTTCCCAAATACGATGGCATTCTGAGCCGCCGGGGGCTTAGGACTGGGACATACCTTTCTGGGGAGACACCATTCAACTCATAACAGTGCGGATCTCAGTGTCCGGGGGGGAAAGGTTACACAGCCGTGCTGTCCACGAGACCAGGGCCTTGGGGCCTCCTGGGACACAGTCACTGGCCTCCCTCGCGATCCAGCGCCTGCCCCTCCCGGTGTGTGAGCTCGGGGACGCCCCCCCTCCTTTCAGGTCCTCAGTTCATTCATCTCTAAAAGGGGGCCGTCAAAGCCTGTGCTCAGGGGTGGGTGCGGGGAGCAGCTGAGACAACATCGGGCACATGGCAAGCCTCAGAAAGCGTTGGAAACACGTGTACAGGTGGCTCTGGACACGCCAGCAGAGGACCTCGAGGGCTGGCCGGGCAGCGTGGATGGTGCCCTCCCGGGCGAGGACAAGCTGTGACGGGTCCTGCTGGGGGGGGGGGTGCAGGGCGTGAGTGGTGTTTTAGGGGTGTCACTTGTCTTAGGCACAGGATTGTTGGTTTGAGGGGGGTGAGTGAGGGTACGGGGGTGGGCAGGGGGACCGGCTCCCTCGGGGGGGGGTGTCCTGTCCAGGTGGGAGAGAGATGGGGGAGGGAGCATTGTAGCTGAGTTTGCAGAGCTGGGAAGACCGCGGCTGCCTGAAGAGAAACAGGACCGTCCATGGGAGGAACGGGCAGTGTGGCCCGAGCTATGTTCCCTCCAAATCCGTCTGTGGAAGCCCTAGCCCGCCATTCCCCAGGACGTGCCTGCATTTGCAGAGAGGGCCTCTAAAGAGGAAGTCAGGTCTAACTGCAGTCAGGAGAGTCGCTGCGTCCTTATGAGAAGAGATCAGGACACAGACACACGCAGAGGGACAAGCACGTGAGGACACAGTGGGGAGACACCACCTACACAGTCGGGAGTGAGGCCTCAGGAGGAACCAGCCCTGCTGGCACCTGGATCTCGGACTCCCAGCTCCAGACTGAGGAGTAATTGCCTGTTGTTTAGGTTGCCAGCCCGTGGTGCTTTGTCCTGGAGGCCCCAGGACACCAGCACACAGGGCAGAGTGCAGAGCAGGCACTCCCCAGGACGGAGGCCTTCTCCAGGGTCCGTGGTGACCGGCAGCTGCCACCTTTGCTGTTGGTGACATGATCAGGTTGCACTGTTACAGGAATGTGTGCACGGGAGCCCATGAACAGTGCGGTGTCTGGGAGGCCTCTAGGAGCAAGTTCGGAAACGAAACGACAACTTAAAAAGTGTCTTCTTTTGGAAAGATCTTAAAACAGGATGAAATTCAAGATAAGGATGAATCCAAAGACAGGAACCGCTCAGGCTCTCAGGGGCCTGATCAGCCTGTAGCTCTCTCTCCCCCCCCCCCCCCCCGCCCCGTCTGCCGGTCGTTCCTCAGCCTCCCTCAGGGTGGCTCCCAAGCCAACGTTAGTTAACACACGCCCCGCCTTGTAGGATGAGTGCGCCGTCCGGGGGCTGCAGGAAGTCAGGAGACAGCAGCACGCACGCCGTGGGGGCTGTAATGCACACAGCCCCCTGTCACCAGCCCTTCACACAGACCTGAGATTTATTTAATGACGAGGCTTGGGCGTGGGGACTGCCCTTGTTTTCCAACGGCATTGGGTGATGCCCCCGTGAAAGTGGCACCATTTCAGTCACTGGACAATGCCACCCCACAGTGGTCACTGAGATGTTCACCGAATCATAAGAAAATACAAAATTTGTAACTATGCAAAGTGATGGATGTTAACTAAATTTATCACAGTAATCATTTTGCTATATATACATGTATCGAATCATTATGTTGTGTGTCTTGAATGAAGACAATGTTATATGTCAATTATATCTCAATACAACTGGAAAAATTGACGTTCATGGAAACCGTAAAGGTCTGAATTTTCCTTATGGCACTGAGTACGTTCCAAATTTTAACGATGAAAGCCATTCAAAGTGGTTTAGTGAAGCCTCTTTCTGACTATATTAGTTACTAGGATTATTTAATAGCTGTGCCCTTGAAATCTACACAGTCGAGGCAGCCCACCCCTCAGCCCACCGTGGAGGCTCTGGGCTCTGCTGGGCCCGCTGCAGCTGCTCACCGGCCTGGGTCCAGCTCTTCAATCGTGCCCTCAACCTGGGGACGATATAGACCAAAGGACAGGCTGATGTGTCAGATGACAGAATCCAAACAGAAGATGACCAGTCGGGTTAAATTTAACAGGCGTAAGTGACCTCCCCCCCCCATGTTTGGAGATGTACGCCCAGAAACGGTGTGGAAGAATCGGCTAGAAATGAGGCCGCGTGTTGTAGGGACCCTTGGGGAAGTCTTGGAGGAAAGCCCGTGTCTGAAGGGAGGGAATGATATCGCCTCCCTGCCATTTGACGGCCGCGTGCTGGAGCCGGCTTCGGGGCACTCTGAGGGGCCTCTGGGGACTTGTGCGAGATTCCACGAAATCCAGCTGGACGACGACCACAGCAGATTTCAGGTCAACGTTGGCGAGAATGTTTTCCAGCAGTGCAGGCTCTCCCGGAGGAGAAGGCTGTCGTGGGAGGTGGGGGGCGCCTTGTCACGGTAGCACGCAGGCGGAGCAGGGCCATCCCGGTCAGGGAGGTTGTAAGGGAGGTTCCCTCGAGAGGGACAGGCTGGATCAGGCGACGGTCAGCGCCCACCTGCTCTGAAGCTCGTCTGCTTTCATTATCGATCCCCTCGTAGTGGGTTGAATAGTGCCCCCTGAAATTCGTGTCCGCCCAGAAGTTCAGACAGTGAACTTATTTGGAAATAGGGCCTTTGCAGATGGGGTTAATTAAGATGAGACCGTGCTGGACTGGGGTGGGCCCCAAATCCAACGACATGGAGAGGGAGGCAGGGTTGGGGTGATGCCACCACGAGCGGAGCAATGCCGAGGAAGTGGGGCGGGAGGCCTGGGACGGACGGTCCCCTGCAGCCTTCAGAAGCAGCGAGCGACACCGTGATGTCGGCCTCTGGCCTCCAGGACTGAGAGGAAATGCATTTCTGCTATTTTGAGCCCCCGACCCTGTGTTTCAGCAGCCCCGGGAAATGAGCACATCCTTTTGCCGGTTCTGGGCAGTGTTCTAAAGACCTTAAAGTCAAACGGAAAATTCTTATTATTTTTCACGATGCCACATCCCCTGCCTTTTTCTTTTGAAAGCATTTCATGCCCACAGTCAACGTTTTAACATCCATGAACATGTAAATATGGTTATGGTTTGGAAAGAACTGCAAAGGGAAGGCACGTGTGTCCATCTCGGCCTCGGGACCCCTCTGTGCTCCCTCCCTGCTCCTCCACCGTCTCTGGTCCTCTGGTGGCACATCCACCTCCCCTTTCTCCTCCTGTCTCTCCAGCCTTTGCAGCCTTGCCCACGTTCACCTCTTGCTCATGGTGATGAAGGAAACTGGGGGAAAATCAGTTAAAATTCAGGCGGTTTGCCTACACCATTCTAAACACCTGGATCTTGGGAAACGCGGAGGAACGAGGGGATTTTCCAGTGTGTCTCCAGGTGCGCCTTGTCCTGTGGACACCCCCTGTGTCTTCTCTGTCCTCTGAAGGATCCGTTTGTCCAGGCGGCTGCACTCTCCTCCGGCTCAGGCGGCCTGCGTCTTCCCTCTGTTCACGACTTTGCTCAGATTCGGCTGAGCACATCCACACAAAAGGGACAAGAGGGCTGCTTCTGTGGAACAAGCTTAGCACAGCCCTTCTTCCCGCAGGACTGCCTGGGGTTGCCTAGCAATCCGACAGCGCTCTGCCTCGGCAGACACACGGCTTGGATGGATTTTTCCTATTTTTAATTTGTTTTCTGAGTGGGTATTATTGTGCAATCACAGGCTGAGCTCAAAGATATGGCGTGGGCCCCACTCAAAACAAGCAGGTCTGAGAAGATGGGGAAAAACCCACCGGCCCCCAAATGGGCCGTGGCATCTGCTCTAGGAGGCTCTTGGCTCCGGCCGGCGCCCCTGGTTGTAGAAGTTGGCGGTGCCTAGAAACCCTCTGCTCGCTCCCTTCATGCGTCTCCCAGGCCGTCTCTGCTCTCCACGAGCAGCTGCGTTATCAAGCAGCCCAAAGAGAGTGAAATATGCGCCATGTGGACACGGGACCTGATCTCCCTCTGGATCTTCCTGGATCTCCCTCTGACATTTCCTGTCCACGTGGGAGGAGAGACAGGACGATGGCAAGTGGTTCACCCGCCTCTCGAGAAGATAAATGTCAGAACCGAAAGCAACTGGGTCCTGATATAGAGCTGCACGCTCTTAAATAAAATATCAAGTCTGGCAGCACGTGTGTGTGTGTGACAGTGCAGGGCCCCTGCCTGCTCCCCTGCCTGTGAAATAAGAGGCCGTGTGGCAGGGCTGTCGCAGAGTCCGAGGCTGGTTCAAGGTCCCGAGTCACTTCTCGAGCGCCGGGAGACCCTGGCAGGGCACCTGGATGCTCTGGGGCTTGCTTTTCTCGTCTGTAGCATGGGTACTGGTCACGACCCCTGGGGTTGCTTCCAGCTCTGAGATACCATGATGACGTCTGCCACAGTGAAGCCAGGGGAGGGGGTGAGATCAGACAGGAAAACAGTCACAAGGACGGGCGATGCAGTCTCTGGGAAAGCTGGCATTTAGGGAGAAGCAGGAGAAACAAATGCAGGCACAGCGGGAGCTGCCTCGGGAGAGGGGAGTGGCACAGAATGCTGTCATGGAGGATGAGGAAGAAGTTTCTAGAAAGGGAGTGGCTAGCAGGGCCAGCTGCCTTAAATGATCAAGGGCACCATGTAGGGAGCACAGGCTAGTTTGTCTGGTGACTCCTGTTCCCAGTGACCCCAGGAAAGCCATTTCCATGGGGCATTGAGAGGAGATGGGGACTGTTGGTGATAAAGGGAAGAAGATGATGGCGGGGGACGTGGGGTGAGAGCAGCGTCTAGGGATGGTTCCTCCAAGACAGGTGAGGCCTGACCTGGGGCCCAGAGCAGGCATGGAAGGGGAGGAGGCATGAGGGGGCTGGACTGAGAGAGAAATGGGAGGAGGATTTGCAAGGAGAGGGAGCGGGGGCGGGGCAGAGATGAATATGGAGGGAGATGAGAAGGAGAAAGCTGCTCGAATCTGAGCTGTCTCTTCCTGGTGAAAAAGACAACGTGGTCATCTGCCAGGATCAGGAGGCAGGAGAAGGTGGGATGGGCAAAGGTTGGGACGGTTGCTCGGGGTGAAGGGAAGAAGCTTGTCTGGCTGAGGCAGGGCGTGTGATGAGGACTTGTCCTGCAGCTGCGGCCGGAGGCGAGGGCAGCGCCAGCCCGGCCTCCGCGACTTCACTGGTTAAACTGGCGAGTCAGAGCCTCCGACCTCCAAGGTTTCATTGTGATCTATATTTCACAGGGTCCGGAGAGACACACCCCCCTCCCCCCCCATGGAGCCCTACGGAATAGAAGCTTTTGCACAGCTGCCCCGCGTTTCTCGTGCAAGAACGTTAGTGGGTTGTTTCAATAATACGTGACCTCAGGCTCTGCAGGACTGTCGCTACGTGAAAATCATGAACACAGTGTCTCCCGCAGCGTGCTCAGACCGCGGCCCGAAGGGGACCCTGCAGATCCAGCCATGGTCAGCAAGGCTGGGCGGTGGTGGGGAAATGGAGGTATTTATATTTCTGTGTGTAGTATAAATATTGGGGGGGGGTGTAGAGAGAGAGATCCTTTCTTAGCAGGGAGGTTATGATGCATTAAGTAAACTTGTAATTTACTCTGTTCGCAGGAGCCCTTTTTAGGAAGTCACTGAGCCCACTGGCTCTGCCTGGACCATGGTATCTGTTCTACCAGGCTCTTGGCCAGACCTCGAGGGCTTCCTGGGGGCCTGAGGATCTCCCCCAGCTGAGATGTCTGCCTTGGGTGTGTAGGCTGATGTGCATTTTCTGTTTTGGAGTTCACCATGGCCACCCTCCCATGTCTGAGAGTAGAACAAAGGAGGGCAGTTCTAAGGGTCAAATGAGCGCTTATCCAGGTGGCAGCACAGGGAGAGGAGAGCAGGAACTCCATCAGAACCTGGGCTGACCAGACCAAGTACAGGCAAGAGTCTGGGCCTGGTTCATCTGGTGTTAAGAGGGTCCTATGATGGCAGAGAGCATTTTGGTGATGTCAGCCCTCAACATGGCTGTGGACTGGACAGTTGGACCTGTCACCACCCTATTTTAATCTGGACAGCTGCCCTCGTGTGATTGCCTTTCTCTCTCATCCTGTGGATTCCCCTCCTCTCTCCCTCTTACTGGATCCACTGTTTCATCTATCCCTTATCATCCTCTTTCATGCTTTACACTCTTGTTTTGTTGGAGCACATCCTCTAGTAGCTTCCTGAGAAATGGTGCATGGAAAAAAATTTTTTTGAGACCTCGCATGTGCCAAATGTCTTTATTTTAATCTCACATTTGATTGTTAATTTGGCTAAGTAAAGGATTCTAGGCCAGGAAATACTTTCCTTCAGCACTTTGAAAGCACCGATCCATTATATATTAGCTTTTGCTGTTGCTGAGACTTCTGAAGCCCGTTCCTGCTCGTTTTATGGGACCCAGAAACTTGTGGAAACTTTTCTTTGTCTTCAGCGTTTTGCTTTTCATGATAATATGCCTTGATGTTGGTCAGTTTCCATCCATTGTGCTGAGAACTCGGAAGTTCATTTTTGGGGAAATTTCTTGAACTGCATAATTGATTAGCCCTCTTTTCTCTCTCAGGCAGGTGGCTGGAGGGGAGGATCCTTTTGTGTGGATGTCAGCCTCATGAACTCATCATTGAATTCTTTCCTGTTTTTCCCCATTGTCTTTTTGCCTCCCGTTCTGGGATGCCCCTCCCTTCTATCTTCTGACCTGGCTGTTGAGGTTTTTGCTTCTCTTCTCATGCTTTTAATTTCCCAGCCCTTTTTTTTTTTTGTTCTTTAAACGTGCTTCTTAAAATAGCATCCCACTCCTGGTTTATGGATGCAGTGTCTTCTCTGCTGTCTTTGAGGATATTGAAAATGGCTATTTCTGGTGCTTCGGGCTCTCTGCCTCGTGTCGGTTCCCTCGAAGTTGCCCCCTGGTCCCAAGTGGCTCACGGCTCTTTCTCTTACAGGCATCCCAGAGGTCAGGAACCCCAGTGTCTGCTCAGGTTTAGGGGAGGGGTCTGCAGGCAGCCCAGAGGCTCTGAGGGCTGAGTGGGCTTGTCCCCTGGGGCTTCCTGCAGGGACACTGGCTGGCTCTCTGCTGGGAAGCAGCAAAGGTCCATCTCATTTCTCCCTGGGTGCTGGGCAGATGCTCCCAGAGGAGAATCTTCCAGCCTCTGGCCTGGAGGACATCGGTGCTGTGGGGGCTGAGCGGGGCCCTCGGCCTTCAGAGTGCAGAGGACCCCTCTGTCACCGTGCATGAAGTCCCCTGGGCCACAGAGCCCCTGCTTCTCCCTCCCCAGGGAACACCCTCCAGGGGGACTGGCCATCCAGTGATCTGGAGCGGGCAGCCACCTAGGACCTGTGGGCTCCTTAAACAGATCTCCCCGGCTCCTGGCCGCTTTCCCCACCTCCACAGGTGTCCAGCCCCACTGGTTCCGAGCCTCTGAGGCTCCGTTTTTCAGCTTCCCTCCCGCCCCGCTCCCCTGGGGCACTAGGATGCAGCCCCCAAGGTCAGGCATTGCTTGTCCCTTGGCTGTCCTCTGCTCACATTTTATTGTTGTCGTCTCTTCTCCTGTTTGCCAGGTCCCTGGGGGGTTTATATCTTTAAAAAAATCTCTTTTGGGAGTTTTAGTGGGGGTTTCAGAGGGAGCAAAATTAGCTATGGGTGTCCCGCAGTCGTTTTAGCCCCTGAGCTAAATCTCCTTTTGTTGCTTTCCTGATTATTGCTGCAAAGGACCGTTCCCACTTCCTTCTCCATGTTCTCACTTTTTCTTTTTTTTAAATAAAGGTTCCAAATCAGAGGTTTGTAAAATTCTTTCAATGATATCCCAAGATGAAAAAGCTCCTGGTTGGTCCTGAGATGAGGATGTTTGGACTGGCCGTGACACCCTTTTCTGGCCAGAGGCCTGTTCTACTGCCGCAAATTCCCTGGGGCCTGTGATGAAGCCAGCCCTGCTGGGCCTGTCCCCGAGGGGGATCCTGACGTGCGGGTCCCACAGCTGATTCCGTCATAGAGGACAACTTCGATCCACCCACACGGGCGTCCGTGCGGGCCTACTGCATGCTGGGCTCTGGCTGGGTTGGATGCAACCCGGGCACAAGATTTGGTGCTGAATTCAGAGAACTTGTCTGGAATGGTGCAGAGGAGTGACTCATGAGGACTTGTACTTGCCTGTGAAGCAAGAGGCCTGCCTGTGGAGAGACAGGTGAGCGATGGGGAGTGGGTGGGCCCAGCCACAAGTCCGAGGCCCCGGAAGCCCGGCCATCTGACAGCAGAGGACAGGGAGAGCCAATTAGGTCTTTAGAGTGGGGACGTTCCATTTCAAATTCGGGGGCCGGGGGAAGTTTAATCAAACTAGCAGCTGCCTCGCTCGTGGACAAGGCATTTATCCGCTGTTCAGCTGTAGGGCCGAGCCGCTAACTTGAAATTGCGTAGCACGATTCCCACTGGCCAAGACAGATCAATGAGCTGGAAAGGCCGGAGGGCCCGAAATTAAAAGCATTCAGCTCGTCAGTGGACAGTAGCCACTTGTCTTGGACACTGTCTACCCTCGCTCTGCAGGGAAGGCAGCTAGCAGCAGGAGCCCCTGGCTCGCAGGACCTGAGTTCACGTCCTTCCCTTCACTGCCTCAGAATCGTCCAGGCCCTGCCAAACCCCAGATTCCACGGCCGGCTTTTTGCCTCACATGGAAAAGAAGGACAGTCTGGTACAAGGAGGACTCCGATTGTCTAGAAACAGCATCCAGAGGTAAAAGCAGCCTGGCACAGGTTTTCATTTCTCTGTTTTATCAGATTGAGAATGTCTTTGAGGGCGCAGCTCACCCCACCCCATTGGTGGTGCTCCGGGCACTGCTTCCGTCTGTCTTTTGTCTTAGAAACAGGAGCTGGGCCCTGCCCACTCCCGCAGATCTGTTTGGGACAGGCCAGGCCCTCTTGCCTGCAGTGCTGAATGCCAGCTGCTGGGGCTGACTTCGCTGCCTCAGTGGGTCTCATCCTGTGCTCCCTGAGGGTCCCCACTCCGCTGGCCCTGAGCCTCCGCTTTCCTTCTGCTCCAGCTCCCGAGGCTGGAGACCCTCCTGGACCCTACAGCAGGGCCCCAGCCCCTAGGTTGGCACTGCCTGCTCTTCTGATTTTAGGCAAATCCCATGCTGATCTCCGACATCTACAGCCCCCCTTCTGGGGCCAGGGTGGAAATGTGTAAATCTGTTGGGGTGGCGGTCTGGACAAAGGCCCCAGCAACAACCCTGCGGTGGCGGTTCGCTCCCTCTGTGATCCTCAGGAAGGCAAGGCCTTGCACTTCAGGCCCTAGTAAGGGGGTAGGGGCGAGTGGGTAAAGTGGAAGAAGGGAACTAGCAGTGCAGACCGGCCTGCAGAGTGTGGGGGCATTCACCCCTGCTGCCCGAGTCCCATTTCTGGACATCCTGGGTTTTGTCCTTTCTGGGCCAGGCCCAGGGGGGCGGGAGGGCAGGGGTCCTGATAGAGGCTGCCTGTTCCCACCATCAGCGGGAGGGAGGGAGGGAGGGAGGGAGGGGAGGCGGAGCCCGGGGCCGGAGGGCGGCGCTCGCGGGGACCTGGGCAGCTCCGGGGTCTGGGGTCCCCCGCGCCTCGCCCGCCTCTCTCGTGCCGGAGCTCCGCGGGGCCGACGCTGCGGTCCGCCGGGGTGCGTCCAGCCTGCGCTCGCCGGCCGCGGCCCTCCCGCCCCGCCGCCCTCCCCGGCCGCGCGGCCGCCCGCGCCCCCTCCCTCGCCGCGCT